>NC_133336.1:141283273-141583273 GCF_042186555.1 Aquarana catesbeiana | reverse complement strand
ACGTGAAATAGTGGGCGTGTCTTAAATGGGCATGGCTCAAAGGGGGTGTGGTTAGAGTCTGAGATGAATGAGGGATGGAGAGGGAAAGGGGGGGAGAGGGATGGAGGGACAGCAGCCCCAGATCCTACACAACAATAGAAATATGTGTATTCTAGAACGTTTAACAATCAGCAGATAAAGATACTCCAAACACCAGGTGTTAGCACTTCAATCATCCCGGCACCATGGTTGTTATGGTGTCAGGATGATTGAAGTGCATTATATCTATTATTACATTGTAATATAAAATGAAATCATTCAACTCACCATAATGCCGAATCAGTGGGATCCCTGAGTGTGTCACCTGCCACGTCGCCTGCCACCAGCCGTCCGTCCTTGCATCAGGTGCCCCCAGCAGAGTCCGTCCTTGCATCAAGCGTCCCAGCAGAGTCCGTCCTTGCATCAGGTGCCCCCAGCAGAGTCCCTCCTTGCATCGGATGTCACCAGCGGAGCCCCCCTTACATCAGATGTCCCCAGCGGAGCCCCTCCTTACATCAGGTGTCCCCAGTGGAGCCCCCTTACATCAGATGTCACCAGTGGAGCCCCCCCTTACATCAGATGTCCCCAGCGGAGCCCCCCTTACATCAGGTGTCCCCAGCAGAGCCCCCCTTACATCAGATGTCACCAGCGGAGCCCCCCCTCACATCAGATGTCACCAGGGGAGCCCCCCTCACATCAGATGTCCCCATCAGAGCCCCCATTACATCAGGTGTCCCCAGCAGTGCCCCCCTTACATCAGGTATCCCCAGCAGTGCCCCCCCTTACATCAAATGTCCCCAGCAGAGCCCCCTTACATCAAGTGTCCCCAGTGGAGCCCCCTTACGTCAGATGTTCCCAGCGGAGCCCCCCTTACATCAGGTGTCCCAAGCGGAGCCCCTCCTTACATCAGATGTCCCCAGCAGTGCCCCCCTTACATCAGGTGTCCTAGTAGTGGTGTCTACGCCGCCATTGCAGAACAGAGGGGGTATACAAAATAGTGTCTCCGCCGGCCGTGTGGTTACAATAGAACAATAGGGGTGGGTGGAGCAAAGCGGGGCGGGGGTATGCAAGGCAGAGCGGAGGGTGGGCGGTGATGCAGGAGCTCCGTCTGTATTGTAGCCACCCAGCCGTGTTCCTGGTTTTCCTGGTCTTCTTAAAAATGGTGTCCCGGCCACGGACCTCTAGCGGCGGCAGGCGGCGGCGAAAAATTGTGAAAATCCAGATTTCTCTGGAAATTTCCCAGGAAACAATAAAATCGGGAAAAGAGTCTAAATCCCAGGAATGTCCCGGGAAATTCGGGACAGTTGGTAAGTATGCACATCCGAGCCTGCCTCCTCCTTGTGTTTGTATTTTAAGTGGGCAGCCCATGTTCGTAGGAGATTGTGCCCCCTTCTTTGGGTTCTATGGTGTATAGCAGGGGATCTGCCTGTGTGAGCTGAGCAGAAGGGTGAGTGTGCAACAGGGACGTGCGGTGAGGTCAGTGGCTGGTGAAGCACTGGCTAGTATCAGAGCCAGATACACACAGGTTACATAGTTTGCAAATGTTAGAGTGAGAACTAGTGAGTTCTAGCACTAGACCTCCTCTGTAACGCTAAACATGTAAACTGTAAAAAATGTTAACGCGTTGCCTATGGAGATATTTAAGTACTAAAAGCGGAGTTCCCTCCAAAAATGGAACTTCCACTTATCCGGTTCCTCCCCCCTCCGGTGTCACATTTGGCACCTTTCAAGGGGAAGGGGGGGAGCAGATACCTGTCTAATACAGGTATTTGCTCCCACTTCTGGCGATAGATCGCAACAGGATCTGGCCCCCCCCCCCCCCCCGCTGTCAGACACACAGGTCCCAGAATACAGCAGGGACCAGTCAGGACGTGCAGC
The DNA here is from genome assembly GCF_042186555.1 of Aquarana catesbeiana. Taxonomy (NCBI): domain Eukaryota; kingdom Metazoa; phylum Chordata; class Amphibia; order Anura; family Ranidae; genus Aquarana; species Aquarana catesbeiana. Next base: position 141,581,377 of record NC_133336.1, on the reverse strand, counting down.
GCAATTTGCACATGCACAGTAGGGAACCAGGCTCTGAAGCCGCAAAGCTTCACTTCCTAATTTCCTTACTGAAGATGCCGGTGCCTCTACCCGGGAGCCGGGGGATGGGTCGATTTTGGGTGAGGACAGCGCAGGTGCCCTGGATAGGTAAGTGTCCATATTTTAAAAGTCAGCAGCTGTAGTATTTGTAGCTGCTGACTTCAATTTTTTTTTTCCACAGAATTTTGCTTGAAGTTTGGTGCCATTGATCAAGTGTACGCAATTTTAAAGCATGACATTCTAGGTATCTATTTACTTGGCATAACAGCATCTTTCGTGGTATACCAAAGAATCGGGCTAACTTTAGTGGTTTTTTTTATTTTTTTATTCATGAAACAGTTTCTTTACAAAAGTTATTATATATTATTATTAAGGTAATTTACTATATTTTTAAAAACTGTACTCAAACAGGTGGCTTAATGGATAAATTTATTTCACAGTAAATAGATAAATAATAAATTATTATCTTATAACATATAGCATAATACTATATGATTTAGCTTGTACCTTTTCATCAGCAGCAGATTTTCATTCTCCCTCTTAACTGTGTGAGAAAAATATGGGATTATGGGTAAACCTTATACCCATAGAGCAATATTTTTTCCTTGTAGTTAAAGGGGTTATAAACCCTTGTGTTTTTTCACCTTAATACATCCTATGTATTATTATTATATTATATCATAATTATGATTATGTATCTAAAAGACACATGCTCCCATCCAGTCGAGTTCTCTTAACTACAAGCAAAAAATCATGGGTTTATGGGTATAAGATTTAACCCATAATCCCATGTCTTTCTCACACAGTTAAGAGGGAGAATGAGAATCTGCTGCTGCTGAAAAGGTACAAGCTAAATCATATATTATTATGCTATATGTTATAAGATAATAATTTATTATTTATCTATTCACTGTGAAATTACTGGTTTGAAGTTATAACTTCAAAGTTCAGTCATTTGTCCATTAAGCCACCTGCTTGAGTACAGTTTTTGAAAATTTAGTAAATGACCTTAAAAATAATATATATAATAATTATTTGTATATTACTTACTTATGGTAATTAACCCCTTGCCACCCAAGCCAATTCTGACACTTCTCTCCTACATGTAAAACTCATCATTTTTTTGCTAGAAAATTCCTCAGAACCCCCAAACATTATATATATTGTTTTGGTAGACACCCTAGGGAATAAAATGGTGATCATTGCAGCTTTTTCTGTTACATGGTATTTGCGCAGCAATTTTTAGAACGCATTTCTTTTGAAAATAAAATTTTCATGAATAAAAAAATACACTAAAAGTTAACCCAATTTTCTTGTATACTATGAAAGATGATGTTACGCCGAGTAAATAGATACCTAACATGTCATGCTTTAAAATTGCGCACACTTGTGGACTGGCGCCAAACTTCAGTACTTAACAATCTCCATAGGCGACGTTTTAAAATTTGTTACAGGTTACATGTTTAAAGTTCCAGAGGAGGTCTAGTGCTAGAATTATTGTTCTCGCTCTAACATTCGCGGCGTATGTAACCTGCATGTATTTGGCTCTGATAATAGCCAATGCCTCACCAGTCACTCACCTCACCGCATGTCCCTGCTACATACCACTGACCTCTGTACACTGCTCTACATACCACTGACCCCTGTACTCTGCCCTACATTCCACTTTTCTCTGTACAATGCTCTACATACTACTGACTCTGCATTGATAGCCTGAAACTAGCCTGCCCAGCACCCTGCAGGGTACTGTGGCAGGCTAGACAGGAGAGAGCCCAATGCGCTAACCTGCCCAGTGTCTACTGCTCTGTCCGGTTCCTGATGTCACTCTGCAGCAATAGAACAGAACACTGTGGCAGGCTACGGGGGGCAGAGCCACGCTGATGCACTAACCTGCTAGCATGCAGTGTTATGAGGGGAATATAAAAAATTATATGGTGGGGGGGTGACACCATGTTTTACTGCACCAGGTGACACCAACCCTAGTGATGCCACTGAGCTTATGTGACTATAAATTCACACATGTGGGTGTATACACAGTGGTAAATGACACTCCACTCCCTCCCTTCTGCTCCATGTCCTTCTATTGCTAAACAGCATGGGGGTAGGCTATAGTATGCTGATTAATTACAGTCACTAAGAAACACACAAAAAAAGCTTAGTTTTAATATACATCAGTATTAAATATATCAAGTGTATTTGCTAGGGCTACACCGATACCACTTTTTTAAGACTGAGTACAAGTACCAACACTTTTTCTCAAGTACTCACCGATACCGATTACTAATTACTTTTTTAATATCATATGACATTGGCACTAACATGCAGCACTGATGGGCACTGATGAGGCGTGGACCGTCAGTTTTTTGTTTTTTATTTGAATTCTTTTTTTAATTATATTTTTTACAATTTATTTTTCTACAATGCTTTTTTACAAAAGTGGTTGTGGACGGTGTCAGTGTTTTTTTTTTATTATTATTTTTACAATTTAAACCTTTAATTATTTATTATTCTCACTTTTTTAAGTGTATTTTTATTTATCAGCCTTTTTCGGGTGGGGGGGTTGGTGAGAGATTAGGGGTCTAAACAGATCCCTGGCATCTCCCCTTTGAGACAGGGAAAGGGACTAAGGTCACAGATTCCCCAGTCCATTTCTCTAGCAGCCTCAGCTGCACTGAAGATGAATGGACAGGAGACAGAGGCTCCTTTTCATTCATAATCTGGAGCATCATAAACACAGTTTATGATGCTCAGTTATAAAAATGGACAGAGTCAGTGACCGCTGACTCTGCGCATTCGGAAAAGGAAGGAGCAGGTAAATGACATATATACCGGCTCCTTTCTCCGCTTTCCATCCTAACAGATCGGGGGGGGGGGGAGCGAAAGAGGAGTCGGGGAGCTGTTCTACCTTTTCTAGATTTCCTTTTATTTCATAAAAAATATACACATACTGCTTTATTTTCTCTGTAGTTTTGGTGTGCACAAATATAAAGAAAAGTATATTCTTCACATAGGTTTCTAATATTCTGTATACCTAATCATCAATACAATTATGGTGAAAGGGGCAGAAGGGTACCACAAACCTTCCTTATCATCTTTGCATACAATGCTGCTGATAGACTGCACCTACTCTCACTCCAATATGTTCACATTTTGACTTTCCTGGCCGTAAGGCTGGGTTTACACCTGAAACTGATGCGGCTGACAGCAGGGGTCAGGTGCATCCCTGTTCTCCATTTCAGGGACAAACCAGGCACAAATTTTTGCCTGAATTCAGACCTGCAACAGCCAAAGACGAACAGGACCTCCGTGCAACCTGCTCCGCAGATGTGTGAACCGGCTCCATTGAGAGCCGGTCAAAATCTCCTGTCATGCAAATTGGATGCGGAGAAACCCGCATCCAATTTGCACTAGTGTGAACCCAGCCTGAAGTTGGATAAACTTAGAAGACCTCAAGGGCAAGCTTGCCAAAGAACATCCTATACAACCATTACTGTTTGATGGAATAAGCAGTGACTCCACGCCCTTGATAAAAAGTGTCCCATTTGTACTAAAATTTTTATTTGCCATCTACATGAATTTGGAAATTGGGACTTTCGATTACTACCCAGAGGTCATTACCATAAACTATATTGGAATAACCTAAGATAGGGTCTGATATCGCAGTTCCTTTTTTGCTGTCACAAACTGGTACAAAGCCTGTATGACTAATGACACATTTGCACCTTTTTTTTTCCATCCCTCATAGTCTACATTGCATACTGCATTAAGTAGTGATAGTGCAGTAGTGCAGTAGTGCAGTATTAATGTATTATGATTCTTCAATTCACATAGGACACAGCATCATGGAATAGTAATGAAGGGGAAAGAACTTTTATCTTATGTATTAATAAACCGTTGGAAAAGTGTGTTTCATAGATACTAAATATACTTGTCTTCAGCTAATTAATATTAAAAAATCCAACGATAACATTTTTTCTGTTATGTAAAAATCCCTTACCTGTAAAGTTTGTATATAATAGGAATTGTATTAGTTTTGGTGTTTACAACCATTAATTCATTAAAGCGGTTTCAGCTTGAAAGATTTGTCTATCAATTCCATTGATATTTAAAAAGAAATGCTCCACATGCTGCTGTCTCATATTTTTATTTTGTCATCCAGCACAGGTGAGCCTACCTTTGGTATTTTTATTTTCCCTGTGTGAGCAGCTCAAGTACAGCCTTCTTCATCCTTTTGCTAGTGAGATCCATATAATAGACAACACAATGACTAGCAATAAATCAGTATTGTTTGAATATGAAGTTTTTTACTGTAGACTTGCTGCTAAGTGGCACGGGACAGCTTGGAGGCTGCTAATACTATACAACAGAGTATGCTATGTGTAATAATTTGTATTAACCAGCAGATTGGTCTAACAACACATTGGGGTTAATTAACTAAAGATAGAGAGTGCAAAATTCTGTGCAGCTGTACATTGCAGCCAGTTACTAACTTCAGCTTGTTCAATTAAGCTTTGATTTAAAAAAAACTGGAAGCTGATTGGTTTCTATGCGGAGCTGCACCCGATTTTGCACTCTTTAGTTTTAGTAAATCAATTCCATTGAATACACTAAAAGTGATAGATCCCCCTATTCCTTTATGCCTGCCAACCAAGAGAATACTCCTACTACCCAAGTGTGGAGCAAAGCACCCTTTCTCATCAAATTAGTTCATTATTTTTTAAATGCTACACGTCTCTAAGCCGACTCTACCCAGCTCACTTCGCGTTTGTAAGTCTGTGTGTTGGATTACAAGTGTGTTGTGGCTTCTCAGTTCGTGGTTTTCATCAGCGGTTCTCACTCACTGTTGCAGGTAGGATTCAAACCTTTTTAGTTTCATACGCAGTGTTATGATTCATTAGGTTTCCTATCCCGCACTTCGCACTTCGTACTTAGCTGCCCCTGAGTTGTTGTCGGTCGTGTCCCAACATCATTCGGTACAGGTGTAGTAGATTCATAGGTTCCTTCTGGCTTGTTTGTCATCCCATCCACAAACATACGATTCATTCGTAGATCCATGCCTCCGAGCCGCTGTCGATTGTTGTCAGAGAGAGAGTGTCATTTAATTTCATTTAGATAGATTGAGCAGACAGTTGATTCAGTTAGCTCCAGTATATTTTGTGTATATATATATATATATATGTATGTATGTATGTATATATATATATATATATATACACACACACACACACATTCCAGGTAGACCGTTCCTGTTGTTCTGTTCCTAATATACTACAGGCAGGCAGTTCATTCAGTTAGCTGCAGTATGTTCAGTACTGTATCCTGTGCAGCTAGATCTCGCTGTAGACCGTTCCTGTCCTCTTCCTAATATACTACAGGCAGGCAGCTCATTCAGTTAGCTGCAGTATATTCAGTACTGTATCCTGTGCAGCTAGATCTCACTGCGGACCGTTCCTGTTGTTCTCTTCCTAATATATTACAAGCAGGCAGTTCATTCAGTTAGTTGCAGTATATTCAGTATATATATATACATCACAGCTTTGTGCAGCTACATCTCACTGCAGGCCATTCCTGGTGTACCTATTCAAATACATTACAAATACATCCAATACAGTATGTCTGGAAGGCCAACAAGGAGAAGCAGATGCTCACAGGCCAATAAAAAGAGGGCACGCAGTCTCTGTGTCTACAGCCAAAATTGCTGGTCGTAGACACAGTGCATCCTCAGCACGTGGCTGTGGGCACGTTTTTCCTTTTATTCGGCAGCTGGCCGTGTTGAGCCACAACATGCAGAAGAGCTGGTTGAGTGGATGACTAAGCCATCCTCATTCTCCTCATCCTCTGTCACCCAGGCTCAGAGTTCTATAGCTGCCAATGCAGTTGCCAAAGCAGCCTCTTCCATCGGCTCAATGTCATCAGTCACTCCTTCCCTAGCCCCACCATCATGCCCAAAGGAGTCCCCTGAACTGTTCGACCACAGTGTTGGGTACATGCTGCAGGAGGATGCACAGCGTTTTGAAGGCTCCGATGATGGTACCTAGATTGAGGAAGGCAGTAACGTGAGCCCAGAGAGAGGGGGTGCCCAAGAAGGACAACAAACTGGCAGTCATGTTCCCCCAGCTGCAGCATACTGTCAGGTTTGCCTCAGTGACGAGGAGGGAGGGGATGATGAGGTCACTGACTCTATGTGGGTGCCTGATAGGAGAGAGGAGGAGGAGGAAGAGGCACATCTCCAACGAGGCAGGATGCCCTCCAGGGGCCAGCTTAAGGGCAGCCAACTGACTGCATCACACCGCAGAGCTCCGCATGTGCAGGGCGCTGCTGACTCCGCGCGTTTTCCCAAAAGTTCTTTGGTGTGGGCCTTTTTTGAGACGTGTTCAGCAGATCGCACTGTTGTTTGCAACATATGTCTGAAGTGTATCAAGCGTGGCCAAAACACCAGCCGCTTGGGTACCACATGCTTGACCAGAAATATGTCCAACCCCCATGCAGTCCTTTGGCAAGCGTACTTAAAATACCCACACCAAAGAACAAGGCGGACCTCTCCTTGCTCCTCATCTGCTGGGATCTCCAACCCCACTATACCTTCAGTTCTCTCAGAAACCTGCACTGAAAGGAATGAAGGTGTAGAATTAGGTGTGCCAAGTACTTGCGGGCAATCTACTATCGCTACACCAATCTCTGATTGTAGCAGGCAAATTTCCCTACCCCAATTGCTAAACCGGTGAAAGAAATTCGGTCCTAGCCATCCACATGCCCAGTGACTGAATGCTAGCTTGGCTTAATTGCTAGCACTCCAGCTACTGCCTTTTCAGTTGGTAGACTCTGCCCCCTTTCGTGAATTTGTGGAATGTGCAGTACCTCAGTGGCAGGTTCCCAAATGCCACTTTTTTTCACAGAAGGTAATTCTGGGCTTTCTACCGGCATGTGGAAGGCAATGTCTTGGCCTCGCTGGACAGAGCGGTCAGCGGTAAGGTGCATATTACCACTGACTCATGGTCCAGCAGGCATGGACAGGGACGTTACCTATCTTTCACGGTGCACTGGGTGACCCTGCTGGCAGCTGGGAAGGATGCAGGACAGGGTGCAGTATTGTTGGAGCTTGTTCCACCACCACGCCTCCAAAATGCTACTAGTGGTGATTCTGACACACCTCTCTCCTCCACCCCCTCCTCTTCTTCTTCCTCCATGGCCTCTTCCTCTAAAGGTTTGTCCTCGGAACCAGCGGTGCTCCGTAGGCCTTCAAGGTGCTACGCAAGCACTCAGGCAAAAAGTTGCCTTGCGGTGCTTGAGCTGGTGTGCTTAGGAGACAGGAGCCACACCGTGGCAGAGATTCTGTCAGCTCTGAAGGGGCAGGCTCAGAGGTGGTTGACGCCATGCCAGCTTCAGGCAGGAATGGTGGTTTGCGACAATGGCACCAACCTCCTCTCCGCCCTCCGACAGGGACACTTCACCCATGTTCCCTGTTTGGCTCACGTCCTTAATTTTGTGGTGCAGCGGTTCTTGTGCAGGTACCTAGGTTTACAGGATCTCCTGAGGCAGGCCAGGAAAGTCTGTGTGCATTTCTACTGGTCATATAATGCCAGTGCTCGGCTGGCTGACCTACAAAAGGAATACAACCTGCCCAAGAACCGCCTAATCTGTGACATGCCCACCAGATGGAACTCAACGTTGGCCATGCTGCAGTGGCTGCACACGCAGCAGAGGGCCATCAATGAGTACCTGTGCGACTATGGCACCAGGACAGGGTCAGGGGAGCTTGGCTTTTTTTTGCCACACCAGTGGCTCATGATCAAGGATGCATGCACTGTCCTGTCACCATTTGAGGAGGCCACGAGGATGGTGAGCAGTGACAGTGCATGCATCAGTGATACTGTCCCTCTTGTCTACCTGTTGGAGTACACGCTGCATGGAATAATGGACAGGGTACTTGAGGCAGAACAGAGGCAGGAAGAGGAGGACTTCCTTACCTCTCAAGGCCCCCTTTATCCAGTGTTCCTGTGGGCCAGCCAATCACAAAGGAGGAGGAGGAGGAGGGGGATTGTGTCAGCATGGAGGTGGAGCCTAGCACTCAGCATCAGCAGCAGTCTTCAAGGGATCGTTTACAGTCCCTAGAAACCCATGGACTTGTACGAGGCTGGGAGGAGGTGGCTGTGGATCAGGTCGTCCTAAGTGACCCAGAGGACTCCGGACCGAATGCCTCAGCAAACCTACGCTGCATGGCCTCCCTGATCCTGCAAAGCCTGCGAAAGGACCCTCGGATTTGTGGTATCAAGGAGAGGGATCAGTACTGGCTGGCAACCCTCATTGATCCACGTTACAAGGGTAAGGTTGCAAAACTTATCCAGCCATCGCAGAGGGAGCAGAGGATGAAACATTTTCGGGAGGCCTTGCAGAAAGGTTTGTGCAACGTGTTTCCAGAGCCTAGGAGGTTACAAATTCCTGGTCCTGGACAAAGTGTTGCTGAGGCTTCGGCAGTCACAGAAGGAGCGGGGGAGAAGGTGGCCGTCTGACAATTTTTTAGTCTGCAGCCCCAAGGTCTGATCGGTTTCAGCAACCATCACCAGCGTCTGATTTACATGGTGCAGGAATACTTAGGGGTAAGATCAGACTTGGAGACCTTTCCAACCGAAAATCCTCTGGGTTACTGGGTCTTGAAGATGGATCACTGGCCAGAGCTTGCACGGTATGCAATTGAGCTACTGGCCTGTCCTGCATCCATCATTCTTTCGGAACACACATTCAGTGCTGCAGGATTGGCTTTGTAACCGATCACAGAATGCACCTGTCCATCGACTCGGTTGATCGGCTCACCTTCATAAAAATGAATCAGTCTTGGATCACCAGCTACCAAGCACCTGATGCTTATGTGACCGACTAATTTTTTTATGAATGTGAGATCCCTTGAAGACCCTTGCCTATGCTGATGCTGAGTGACTATCCTGTTATGCTGAGTGACTATCCTATTCCTCCTCAATATTCATATTGATAGCTTGTAAGAACATTTCTGATTCTTGTTGTGGAAAATTTTATTAATGTATGTTGTCAGATGCCCCCCAGTGTCAGTTTTGCTGCAATACTCTCATGTGAGGGTATTTGCACATTAAGACACTGGTGGAAGACCATTGGAAGCGGAAACCTTCCCGTGGACACGGCAGATCTGTTTGCTCTTTAAAGGATGTCTGTTTATGCCTCCCCAAGGACCTGGCCACTCCATGGCGACTGCATTTCAACTCCTAAGTAAACAAGTTTGCGTACTTTGGGAACCATAGTATAACCATACAAAATTATGGCCCACTGGGCCATGGTATAGTATGGTTCGCATCACTGGTAGCAGTGGGCGTGTGCACACTGTTCTGTTCAAAGAATGAGGCTCCACACCAGTCAGACAGCTGCACTTCACATGAGATTAGGGTTTAGGGCTCCGGACATGAGACCCCTTAAAGATTGGCAGATATGGTCAGAGGGTACAGTAAGGTGTATTCCTTTGGAAGGTACGAGACCCCAGAATAAAATTACCTTGGAAGTAGTTCAGCTGTGGCTTCAGAGATCAGTAATGTTGAGTGGGTTGATGGATGTGTAGTACACGTTTGTGTGATTAAAAATATACAGGCCTGTTTTTGAACTTTGTGTGGCTGGTCCATGCAAAGATTTCGAGATGCTCTCGTGCTTTTCAAATTGTATTCTTTTTCTATCGCTAAAAGAGTGAAGGCAGCATTCCATCTGGTTGTTTTTATTTTTTTCATTTTCGTTTTTGAGAACTATGAAATATCTCCCCACATTTGTATCTAAATGTTTGTCTCATGTTTTAGTCTTCTCAATGTTTGTATGTAGTAAGATGTTTGAACCTACTGCGACAGCCCTCTTACGTGTCGCGGCTGTTGTATTTTAGTAAAAACGTGAAAGTAAGATTTACCGAGGGTTTAGTTATTATCGGTTTTGTGGAATGTCAGTGACAATTTACCAATGTACACGAAAGTTATATTGTTTACCATTCTTTGAAGGATAGAGTAATAACCTTTGTTTATAAGTATCTTTTCAGATCCAAGGAGTTTATGTACATAGAAAGCAGGTGTAGTGTGCATGCGCGGGTCTCCCAACACGTAAGCCAGGAGCTCCGCTCTGCCCGAGCCAACGAGTCGCACTAGCGCAGGAACCGGCCCCGAAGGAAGCCCGATCTGGACGGGGATAGCACGGGGAACAGCTATAGAACACCGGGATGTCCAGCAGCTCGGTCCGCCGAGACCTGGGGCCTCAATTTACGGCCGAAGGAAAGCAGGCCGCGACCAAGATGGCGGCCGCGTCTCAGCCACGAGACACACATGCAGGGGGACACGCGGAGCACAGGCAAGTGATTAACCCAGCCACTCTATCCTTCACCCCCCAAACGAACCTGGGTAGCCACAACACTGCAACCCCCTCGCCAGCCTCAACAGTTTCACTGCTTGAACGCACATTTAAAAACTATATGCTTTCTCCCATGAACAACACTCCAGGCCCAGGGAACACTAACGCTCCATTATGCAACCAGGAGCAGGCCTCGGGACAGACACAGGACATTCCCTTAAACGTAGGGGATTTATTCATTATATTCTCTGAAATGCTTGATCGAGGGCTTGCTAATACAGCCTGCAAGATCACTGCTGATATAAGAGCAGACTTCCAGAACCTTGGCTCTAGAATGGAAGCCATAGAACATAAGCTGGACATAACGGTCTCCAGGGCTAATCAGAATACAGACCATATACAAGTAATACAGGACCAACTGGAAGTGGCGTTAAACCGTATTGACGACCTCGAAAATCGCTCCAGAAGAGATAATTTTAGGGTGAGAGGTATTCCGGAATCAGTATCTGACGCACCTAAAGCCATACAAGATCTCATACAATTTCTAATCCCTGCAATACCACCACACAAACTGGAACTGGACAGAGCACATAGGTCACTAGGCCCCCCCAGGAAAGACGGGAACCCCAGGGATATAGTAGTAAAACCACACCATTACAGTGTGAAGGAAGAGATCATGAGGATACCCAGGAAACAGTCAAGCATATCATTCCAAGGTCAAGATATACAGATCTTTGCGGACATTTCTCTGATGACCATTCAAAGACGCAGAGCATTAAAACCATTACTGCTTGTTCTCTCCCAGAAAGAAATAAAATACTGGTGGGCCTTTCCTTTTGCCCTCAAGTTTACATTTAATGGAAAAACTCACTCTTTCTCCACCTTCACAGAAGGAGAGCAAGTCCTGTTGGCCCTAAAATTCATTACCCTGGAGTCTGGAGACATGGACACTTCCAACATGCAGGCAAGTTCCTCCAAAAGATCATCTCCAGCCAGCCCCCTCTCTCCACTATGGAAGGCGAACAAAACCAAGCGAGCGAAGGATCAAATGCCCACCTGAAGCTCAACGTTGCTGTTTATTCTTATTTCTTTATTCTCCCCTCATGGCAGGATCATGAAGGGTAATAACCTTGCATACCCTCACGTCACCTTTAGTGGTTGGGTCCTTCTAACAGAACCCCATTATACCACCTATTCGGTTGGAAGCAAGGTCATGTAATCAAGACGGATACCGACCATTCCCCACATTTTTCTATTATCACCTCTTTAATCCTTTTGGCTTATGAAGGGACCGTTCCACAACGGGACACAGGAACTATTCCTATTGCATGAAGCGAGATGGACTCCCCTAAACCAGGGCATCATGCCTGGGGATGCTCAGGGACCTCTTCACGGAAGATGCACATCATTATGGGTTTCTACACTTACATAATGAAGATTCACAGTCTACGATCCCCCCCCAAGTGTCATACACTTGGGGATTTTCCCCCCGTCCCGATATTACCAAAAGCCCTTTTTTGTTTTTCATATGAGGGGCTCCAAGTTTTTTGATGTTTTTAATAATACCCCGGCTCAGTCCTTTATATTTTTTTTATTTTTATATGTTGTTATTTTTTATGTTGTGATAAATCATGATGGGCTGGTTCCTTTCACAGCTTTTCAATTACACTACTGGACTCTGATGCAAAGTCTACTTTTTATATAACAAAGGTTTTTTGAGTATCACAGTCCTTAGTCGACTGTGGCTCGGGCAGCAGTCATGCGTGCTCTCCCATCCCCCCAGTATGGCTATTCTGTATTTGGGCGATGGGATGCCAGTCCTCTTTGAGGGCTGCTCAATGTTATTATCTACTAACGTAGGTGGGCACTTTTCACCCTTCCTTCGTTACAGGCCCCTGTTTGGCCTTCTTTTTCTTCTTCTTTACTTTCTTTTTTCTTCTTTCACTAATCCTCTCTTTTTGATTGCCAGCACTCAGAGAATTCTTGTATATCCGGAGACTCCAGGCCCTAGGTCTCAACACGCAACTATTTCAGGGCTGATCAAGTCAAGGCTCCATGGGGTAAGTGTGAAACTCAACGATACATCTATATTCACACCTATTAATGCTTTCTGACACCGTAAACTCGTCATCGCTTAGAATTGTTTCCCACAACGTGCAGGGACTAAACTCAGCGATTAAAAGAAGGAAGGTTCTGCAGGAATACCGATCCAAAAAATGGATATGGTGTTCCTGCAGGAAACGCATTTTCCAGTGCAGTACAATCCCTCCTTCCTGCATGCACATTATCCCCTCTTCTATTTAGCAAACGCTCAGGACAAAACAAAGGGGGTAGCAATTCTGTTTGCTAGATCCTGCCAATTTAAGACAACTCAGGTTTATAAGGATACGGAGGGCAGATTTATCCTGGTGAAGGGATTGCTAAATAACCAAATGTACTCCCTGGTCTCGTACTACTCCCCTAACAGAGGCCAAGCTAAATTTTTTCACATTATGTTTCAAACGCTAGAACCACTGCTGGAGGGAATAATGATTTTGGGAGGGGACTCCAATATGGCATTTGACTTATCCCTGGATAAATCTAGACCTCCTTCAACCCAAATGACGCGCCCTAAAAAGATTAGCACTAAAATTGCTAAAATGATCTTTAATTATGGTCTTGCAGATATCTGGAGAGAAACCAACCCGACCTGTAGGGACTATACTCACTTTTCCTTGTCAAAAGAAGTTTATTGAGTATACAATGTTATAAAGATACATAAAGTAAGTTTACAAGGATCTATAAAGTAAGCTCATTGTTTTACAGTAGGGTTTATATAGGTAAATATCATGAAATTTCAAATATTAAACATTGGGTTCACGTAAACCTAAATTAAAGATATATATCATTTCCTTAGTTACTTTTGTAGGTATTTAAATGATTTATACCTACTATACATATTGTTTACAAGTAGAGTGTATATAGGTCAAATAAATTCTGATAATGAGCTTTAATCATAAGATGGAGAAAAGGAAAGAGAAAGAAGAAAAAGGGTTGAAAGGTAGAGGTATGGTCCACAAGGTTGTCCCGCTCGTCAGTTTATTATTCTTTTTAGTTCTCTTTGAAGCCTTAGAATGGGTGTCTCTGTAAGTCATTTAATCTGTTACCATGGCAACAGGACAGAGTCATTGAAGTTTGACAGGAACTGTTGTTTTATCCAAGGATGCCAAAGTTTTTCAAATTTTGGAATTTGATTTTGATCGATGGCTACCATCTTAGCATGGGAAATTGTATTATTCATTCTGTGAATTGTTTCTGCTAGTAACAATGTAGGAGATTTCCATGCCTTGGCCACTGTTTGTTTTGCAGCCGTTATTAGTTGGATCATAAGTTTGAATTGAGAGAGTGTTAACCATTCCGGTTTTAGATTAAGTAAAGTTAAATATGGATCTGGTTGTATTATTTTTTTAAATATTTTAGATGCAATCACGAAGACTTCCTTCCAGAAGGTTTGGATTACTGGGCACGTCCACCATATGTGTAAATATGTGCCTATTTCTGGGCATCCTCGAAAACAAAGAGCTGAGGTATTAGGTGAATATTTTGCCACTCTAGCGGGTACAAGGTACCAGCGAGTTAGGACTTTATAATTTGTCTCCAGTGCTAAGATGTTGGGTGAAGATGACTTAGATGTGAGCCATATGTTAGACCAGTCCGTGTCTTCTAAAGTTCGTCCCAGGTCCTCCTCCCACCTCTGAACGTAAGAGGGTCTATTAAGATTTGGTACTCCATATAATTGATTATAAAGTGATGAAATTGTACCTTTAGCAAATGGATCTTTTGTACAGATTGATTCAAAAATGGATAATTGGGATAATGGTGTATCCCCCTTTAGGAATGGTGTATAGAAATTTTTGATTTGGAGATATCTAAATATCTCAGAGTTTGGTAGATCATATTTTTCTCTAAGCGATGGGAATGAAAGGAATGATTTAGATGCTATGAAGTCATTTAGTGTCTGAATGCCTGATGTTGTCCAAGCTTTAAAAGAATTTGGGTAGATCCATGCCGGATAAAAGGCCGGATTTCTGATAAAAGAAAGGAGAGGATTGTGTGGAGATTGTAACTGATATTTGGTTTTTAGTTTATCCCAGAGAGATAAGAAGTGTTTAGTTATGGGATTATGAATTTTAAAGCGGTCTTTAGGATCAAGCCATAATAAATTTGATATTAATAGAGGGTCATTTTCTGAAGCCTCTATAAATACCCATAATGGGATTTCCTGTTTTGCATGGTATTTGGACAGACTGGCCAAATGTGCCGCTCTGTAGTAGTTAGTAAAATTAGGGTATCCCAGGCCTCCTTTATTTTTGGGAAGATGTAGTGTGTGTATAGGTATACGTGGTTTAGAAGAGCCCCATATAAACGAAGTTGCTCTTTTTTGTACTATTCTCAAAAAATAGGAAGGAATTGGAATAGGGAGGACTCTGAATAGATAAAGCAATTTGGGTAGAATAGTCATTTTGATTGCATTGATCTTCCCCATCCAGGATAAAGGAAGTTGCGACCATTGTTTTATTAGATTTGTGATCTGTCTTAATACAGGAGGATAATTGGTTGAGAATAAGTCAGAATGAGAGGCTGTTAAATGAATTCCAAGATATGGGATTGGGAGTGCAGCCCTAGCCGGGATCAATTCCATGTTTGTGAGTGAAATATTAAGCACTAGGCATTTCTTAGGATTAATCATAAGGCCGGATAGGGCTGCAAATCCATCAAGAGCTGGTATTAAGTTAGGACCAGAGACCTGTGGTGATGATAGAAAAAGTAATATATCGTCTGCAAATATACATAATTTGTGTGTAATACCTCCAACTTCAATGCCAGTTATAGTTTGGTTTGTTCTGATATATTGGGCCATGGGTTCGAGTATAAGGGCAAATAATAAGGGAGATAATGGGCAACCCTGTCGGGTACCTCTTTCGATATTAAAGGCTTCAGATTTGTATCCAGCATATTTTATATAGGCTTTGGGTTTATTATATAATGCTTTGATCCATGTTAAAAAGTGGGGTCCAAAACCTCATTTTTGTAATGAATATTGCATATATTGCCAGGATACTGTGTCAAATGCCCTCTTAATATCGAGAGATAGAAAACATAAAGGGATTTTCCGTTTTTTAGCAATATGTGCCAATAACACTGCCCTGCGTATATTATCGCCTGCCTGTCTATTTGGCATGAAGCCTACTTGATCTCTATGTATTAATTTTCCTATAATGCTATTGAGGCGTTTTGCTATTATTTTTGCTAATAATTTAATATCGAGGTTTAACAGAGAGATAGGCCGATAATTCACACAGGAAGTATCATCAGAAAGGGGTTTTGGGATCATACAAACAATTGCCATTAGTGTTTCTTGACGAAAAAAATGTCCATCTAGAAGTTTGTTAAAAGTTTCAGTGAGAATGGGAGAGAGTATTTCTGAGAATGTTTTATAGTATAAAGCCGAGTAGCCGTCTGGGCCTGGTCTTTTGTTAAGTTTTAGGTCTTTTATGGCGTTAGCAACTTCTTCTATAGTTATAGGCTCATCCAAACTGCTTTTTTGATTCTGAGATAACTCAGGTAAGGTTATTTTTGAGAAGAAGGATTCAGCCTCTGTAGGATTAAATTCATTGTTTGTCTTGTATAAAGTTGCAAGATATGAGTGAAATTTATGGACTATTTTAACTGGATTACAAGTGTAAACATTTTTTGATAATTTCAAACGTATTGGTTTGAAAGATTTGTTAGTTGAATTTAATGCCCGAGCCAAATATGTACCTGGTTTGTTTGTATTCATGTAGAAATTGTGTTTGGAGCGTTTGAGGGATTTATCAACTGACTCAGTGAGAAATAGATCGTATTCCAATCTAGATTTTTCCAGATGAGATTTTGTACTCTGAGATGGATTATCTTGAAATGATATGTAGGCTGCATTAAAATTGAGTTCTAGTTTTTTTGCTAGATTTTTGCGTTCCCGTTTAAATAGTGCCATTTGTCTTTGTATTGTACCACGCAAGACAGGCTTATGAGCTTCCCACAGTGTTATTGGGGAGATGTCTGTTGTATTATTAATTGATATGTATTCCTTTAAAGCTTGTTCAATGGCCATCTGATGTAGTGGGTGTTTGAGCATTATGTCCGGTAAGTACCACGTTGGGTCATGCGCTTTTGGTATGGCTGAGGCTATAGTAGTGTATACTGCATTATGGTCAGACCACGGAATCGGAATTATATCTGATGCAATAATTTCTGGTATCATTCCTATTGTTAGAAAAATATGATCTATTCTGGTGAAGGTTTGATGAGGGTGCGAGAAATAAGTGAATTTCTTTTTCATTGGGTTACTTTCTCTCCATGAATCTACCAGATTGTATTTGGAAAGAAGTTGAGAAAAAGGTAATCTAGAGGTTATTTTGGATGGTGTAAAAGGTGATTTATCTAGAAATGGGAGGAGGACCTGGTTCGAATCCCCACACATTATCACTGTTCCTATTTTGTGTGTATTAATCACTTGTAATATATGTGAGAGGAATGGTGTAGGTTGTTTGTTAGGAGCGTAGTAGGAAATCACCGTGATTGCTGTATCCATTATATAACCCATGAGTATCAAGTATCTACCTTCTGGGTCTTTAATTTCTGATGATAAGGTGAATGGTGTGGATCGGTGAAATGCAATTAGAGTTCCCCTTTGCTTGGTACAGGCAGAAGCCGTGTAAATTTGTTGATAAAAAGGAGAAATATATTTTGGAGTAGAATCTTTGGTGAAGTGTGTTTCTTGGAGGCATACTATGTGAGCCTTCTTGTTATGGAAAGTACGGAAGGCTTTGGTCCTTTTTTGAGGGACATTTATTCCCTGAACATTCAGGGAAAGTATATTCAGTGGTGCCATGGCAATAGATCAAATAGTTTTGACTTACTTTTTGTTATGCAGAGCTGACTGCGCAGATCAACCTGTGTGGACTGAAGAGATGAATAGATAGAAAAGAAACCAGTGAATTCTGGAGTAAAGAGTAAACAAAAAACATATGAGATTAGATGATACATTGTATAAATTATTTTTTGCAAGTAATCACAATTTACCCGTGAAAGAGAATAAATATCTCTCTCAGGGGAATAAGTGCCTTCGTCACACTCCCACATAATATGGTTGGGAGAATGAGGAGGGCTAATGAGGGTACACGGATCTTCCGCTTACAGGAGAGAAGTGCTATGTCAAAAGACATCAAAATGATGTTTCATTAGTTGGAGTGCAGAATATAGTTTTTGTTGAAATTATTTATTCCAGGGTGGTTGTATATGGTTAGTCTTGCCCTAGGCTAAATAATTCAGTTAGAAAGGTACTGTTAATAACTTTGGTATTGATGAAGATAGTTTGAATTATTTTGGGATTTTAACCCTTTTAGAGTAAACAATTACATATTTTATTCATATGTAACTGTTTAGATATGTTAACTCATAAAATTGAGGTTGTATTGCTTCAGATTAGAATAAACAAAAACATAATTCTAGGAACTAGTTAGGTAATAATATATTTGTTTTAAGAAAAGAAAGAAAAAAAAAAAAAAAAAAAAAAAAGCTTCCATTACTTCTGGATTATTGAACATATTTATCCTAAAAAGTAATAAATCTATTGTTATTACCTGATAATATATAACTGAACAAGAATTTCCTTATTTCACTTATATATTCTAAGGCTATATGAATCAGAAGTAATAAGAAATATAACTGGAATGTAACATGATCCCACACAGTGTGTGACTATCAGAATGCAGTTACATTCAGTTATAAATATAGGTTTTTTTATAGAGAACCATCTCTTAGTATAATAAATGAAGAGATATCAGGAATTAGGATGTCAGTCCATTGAATCTTCTTGGTCCATGGATGATGTGGCATAACGGCCTCTTTTGTGAGAATGATGATTCCCATTTTGTTCTGGAATTTTCTGGGTGCTGCCTGAAGGTGAAGATGATGCCATTCTTCTGCGTGTGGGAGTGTTGCTGCTTGTGGGTTCTGTCAGATTTAATTTTAAAAGGGTTTGTTGTAGTTCATCTGCTGATCTGCTTCTGTAAATTGTACCTTGGTAGTTAAATCTGACTGAAAAGGGGAAGCCCCATTGATACATAATGTTGTGGCGTTGCAGTTCCATTAGTTGGGGTTTCATGGATCGTCTTTTAGTAATAGTAAGTTGGGATAGGTCAGCAAAAATTTGATAATTGTGTCCTTGAAAATTAAGTTCCTTTTTTTCTCTTGCAGCAATTAGTATTTGTTATTTCGTTCTGTAATAATGAAATTTTGTGATTATATCACGTGGGGGTCCATCTTTCTTTTTGGCTGTGAGGGCTCTGTGTACTCTGTCCAGTTCTAAACGTTCAATAGGGATATCTGGCTTTAGTTCTTGTAATAGAGCAGTAATAGTAGATTGCAGGTCTGTCACAGTTTCAGGTATTCCCCTTATGCGCAAGTTTGAACGTCTGGCTCTATTTTCGTAATCTTCGAGCTTAGTTTGAAGTATTAAATTCTCTTTTTTTAATTGTTCCAATTCTGTTATATTTTCTTGGGTTGTAATTTCAATTTCATCCATTTTTATTTCTAAGGCTGCGGTGCGGTTTCCCAGCTCTCTTATTTCTTTGGTTAGGCTGTTTGTTATTTGGTCTGAGGTTTGTTTTAAAGCCTTATGAAGCATCTTTTCAAATTGTAATAATATTACTGGGGATACTGAGGAGGCTTGTGGAGAAGTTTGTGAGAGGATTTGTTCTGTATCTGACTCAAATGGAGAGTCTTGCTGTGACATTTTCTGTCTGTGAGAGCGCCCTGATGTTGTATCTTGTGAGGTGACTGGAGCTGCTTCAGCTGCAGTGAGTGCCTGTGAGCTCTTTGTGAGGTGATTTTTATTTCTGCCACGGTTTCCTCCCAGTACCATATTTCCTGCCCAAACTTTCACAGTTTGTTCCCTGGGGCAAAAAGGTTCAAATGGATACCTTTTGAGCCTGCAGGCTCCGCTTTGTCCTTCTCTTCTATCCTCAGCGGTGTGGAGCTCTAACAATGCATGTCTGCTCCGCTAGGCTCCGCCTCCTGCCCTATACTCACTTTTCAAATCCCCACCAATCCTATTCTAGAATAGATCACATTTTCATCTCAACTCATCACATACCCCTAGTTAAGAAATCTTTCATCAAGGACTCCTCCCTGTCGGATCATTCGGTGGTCATTCTAGTGATGCGAGAGCTGCAACATAAACCCCCCCCTCAATGGAGAATTAAGGAATCCATCCTTAAAGACCCGATCCAAGTTACTATAATTGAGAAGGCTCTGAAGGAATTTTTTTTACTAAATGATGTAGAAGGAACCTCGGCGGAAACAGTCTGGGCTGCCCACAAGGCAACGATCAGAGGTAAATTGATCCAAATGACATCACAACTTAAAAAAGAGAAAGTCTCTGATGTTATTAAACTGGAAGATAACTTTGCAGCTTTATGTAAGCAACATAAATTAGACCCTTCTAAGGTCAATACAGCACAACTCGATGCTGCGAGGGTGGCATTAAACTTGGCCCTGACAGTTAAAGCCAAGGTTTCCCTGCATTGGACAGGCGTGAAATTTTACCAGCATAGAGATAAAATGCACACAATTTTGGCCTCTAAGCTCTCCCCCAAAACACGCACATTTGCCCTACCCAAGATCAGGCAGCAAGACGGCACATTCTCCTTAAATCCTCAACGCATCCTACAATCATTTTTTTATACAAACTTATACAAAAAGGGAAATCATATCGGGGAGTCCAGATTTGATGAATTTATGGCAGATTTAAAACTTCCTCGCCTTCAGAAAAGTCATGTAGATCTGATGGACGCTTCTTTTTCTACTCAGGAAACCTTAGAAGTTGTTAAGAATTTAAAAGTTAACTCCGCCCCAGGCCCAGATGGCTTCTCAAACATTTATTACAAAACATTCGCGGTTACCCTAGCTCCTCATCTTACCAAATTTTTTAATTCCAAAAGAAAGGGTGAACCCATTGAAACCCATGCAAACTCAGTCTTCATTTCAGTTATTCCTAAACCTGATAAGGACCCTTCCCTTGTAGAAAACTTTAGACCCATCTCCCTTATTAACAATGATTTGAAGATATTAACCAAAATATTAGCCAATTGACTAAGCTCATTCATTGGACAATACATTCATAGGGATCAGGTGGGTTTCATCCCAGGCAGACAGGGCCCGGACCAAGTTAGGAGGGCGACAGATATTGTCTCAATCCTTCAATCTGCCTGGGATGGAACCCCCCAGCAGGAAGGCCTGTTGTTATCGTTAGATTTAAGAAAGGCTTTTGATTCGCTTTCATGGTCTTACTTGTTCTCTACCCTTCGTAGTTGGGGTTTTGGGGAACATTTTATGGGGATCCTACAATCTCTTTACTCGAGTCCGGTGGCCAGGGTCAAACTTCAGGGATATGTTTCTAATCCCATTCCGATTTTTAGAGGGACCAGGCAGGGGTGTCCTCTCTCTCCAATAATCTTTGCCATTGCAATTGAATCATTGGCCATTGCAATCAGAACAAACGTCAATATCCACGGGGTAAGGTGCGGACACTCAGTTGATAAATGCGCTTTTTTCACAGACGATATTCTGCTCTTCGTCACCTCCCCAATCACTTCTTTACCCAATATTAACAAGCTCCTGGACTCTTTCGGGGATTTATCGGGTCTACAAGTGAACATGGCTAAGTCACAAGCACTGAATGTTTCTCTTCCCACAGCCCTAGTAGACCAACTGAAACAGTCCTTCAAATTTAAGTGGAGCGACAATTCAATTCCTTATTTAGGGATAAATCTCACCTCAAAGTTTGAACTCTTATATCAAGCAAATTTTCCTCCCATGTACCGTAAACTAGAGAGGGATCTCCTTGCCTGGTCCCATCACAATATTTCATGGATAGGTAAAATTAATTCCATTAAAATGACTCTATTACCCAGATTACTTTATCTTTTCTGTTCCCTCCTGATTCCTATCAAGAAAGATCATTTAAAATCACTTCAAGACAAAATAATCAAATACATTTGGGGTAAGAAGGGATATAGACCAGTGAGAAAAGTCCTATACAGCCAAAAAACAAAAGGAGGTCTAGGTCTTCCAGACCTTTTCAAATATTACCAAGCTGCCAGATTAGCCCAACTATCAACGATCTACTTCAAACATGAACTCCCAGATTGGATTAATATAGAAAGACAGGTGGTACCTACATACACGTTAGATTTTCTCCTCTGGTCTCCTCACAAAAATAGACCCCCTATCATGTCCCCCGCTCTTTCACATTCCATGAGATTATGGGATGTTATAAAACACTCGCCCTCCTTGACGTCCGCCATTCAACCGCTGGCCCACATCTTCCATAACCTCCTCTTCAGACCAGGTATGGATATCAAAACATTTCAATGGTGGTTAGATAAGGGGATGTACAGGATTGGACACTACTTCACTCCTTCGGGCCCCATTTCCCTGAAATTCTGTATGGATAAGCTAGAGATCCCGGCCTCAGAAAAATTTAGATTTTATCAAATTTCCCACTTTCTTCATACAATTTGGAAAAACAAACCCGCCCCCCCCGACCTTTTCGGAGTATGAACGCTGGTGTGGCCAGGGTTCAGAGCATAAAGGGGGCATCGCCATAATATATACTTCCCTATTAGATCCCGCCACTAAATTCTCTTATATGGAGGCCTGGGAGAAGGACTTACAAGAGACCTGGGACCTGGAGACATGGCACAGAAGAGGAATCAGAGCTCACAAAGGTATAATGAATATTTCTTTAATAGAAGCTAATTGGAAAGTGACGACCAGATGGTATTTGGTTCAGTTAAGATTGAACAGAATGTTTCCTTCCTCATCTCCTCTGTGTTTTAGAGATTGCCAAGCCCAGGGTTCCACGCTTCATATTTGGTGGGAATGCCCAAGAATTAGAGGTTTTTGGAATAAGATTTTTAATCTTATCCGCAAAGTAACAAACCTACCAATCCCTAAGACCCCACAAATTGCTCTACTGAATGAACAAATCCCAAAGATTTCTAAGTTTTCCCATCGGCTGGTTACTTTCATGCTTTTAGGAGCGAAAGTTACTATCGCTAAAGCCTGGAAGACACCAAAAATTTCCCTAGCAGCGGCTAAACGCAAAATCTCTTGGATCATGACCCAGGAGAGGGTAGTAAGCAAAATTCAGGACAATTTCAAAACCTTTGAAGCAATCTGGGAGCCCTGGGCTGGGCATATAGGTCTCTCCCTGGTCCCTGGAACCTCCTCTCCTGGTTAGTTATGCATGAACTGAGTGCTGGCCGTCTCTCTCTCTATGCCTCTCTCCTTCTCTCTCTTCTTCTTTACCTTCTACCCATTTCATCTATTCCTCAGATAACACAAGGATAGATGACTACGGTTCTTTTAACAAATCAAGTTTATGATGGCTATTCTTCTAATTCTGTGCGAGATATTATAATTTGCTATGTTATAAGGAGCAGAGTTTCACCCTTGGGGATCAGTGCAGTCTCTCCGTTGCGAATCAGTGGCTCTGGGGAGGCGGCTCTTGATCTCTAATGGGTAGGGCATTTTCTACATAAGTATCAACCAGGTCTAGACCAGGACACAGTGTGATCCCGTCAGGGGTGTCTGGTCAGTCCATAGTTCTTTGCGCCCTATGAGGCTTTAGATTCAATTTTGCTGACGTTAACAATATGTTTCATTTCTCGTTTTATGTGGAGCATACATAAAGTTTTGGATGTAAAGAGATATTAATGTAAACTGAACTTTGTCTTTCGAAGGATATATTCTGCACTGTGAGTTATCTCAATAAATATGTTAAAAACTTAAAAAAAAAAAAAAAGAAAGCAGGTGTATAAGAAGATATAATAAATGTGCCCGCGCTAGTATAGTGTCACATATAAAATATATAAAAAATATTTTCACATATAAAACACATGTAATGTGATAAATAAAACCATACAGGTAAAATATAATGCAAATAACTATAAATGATAAACCACCAAGTGCATATAAAGGTGCAATCGTGGTAGTAACTAATAAAAGTGCAACGTGCTAAAAATATAAATATCAAAACACTTTCCAGTGACAAATGAGTGTATATCCCAATTAATAAATACAAATCACAAAAAACGTGAATAAATAGTGTCCATAAAATGAATAAACATCATGCTTCTTCTGATGGGTGTATAAATCACAACACGTGAAAACTGTGCTCTCCCGTGACACCCCACATGTGCTTGCGCTCACCTTCAGTCCTGTGACACAGTAATTAAACGGTGTCAAAATAAGCATTGGGGCCACTCCTAGGCTCACTCAGGATACAATGATGCAAAGACACTCCTCCCAGGTGAAACTGCTAGGCTCACTCAGGTTACAATGGTGCAAAAACACTCCTCTCAGGTAAAACCAAGATCCAAAATCATAGAAAAAACAAACAGAGGGACTCCATAGTGCAATATAGCCAGGACATTTATTAAAGAATAAGCCCTCCAAGAGGGTACTCACATTGGATGGGTGCTAGAGTGCACCAGACTGTACAGGTAAAATAATAAGCAGCTGATCGTATGGCGTGCGGTATGGCATGTGCAATCCTCCTCCTCTGCTGACAGCTCCGTCCTACCCCTCCCCGACGCGTATTCGGCACAGGGGTTTTGTGCCTTCCTCTGGGGGATAACATTGGACGGATGCACAGTGTGAGATATATATGCTGTCGGCGGCCATTTTGCCGAGGACCGCCGACCACCGTATTAAGAGACGAATCACTAAAGCGGACATTTTGCCTGTGCCCACCAGTCTATAATGTGACTTCAATACTGTGTAATGATTGCAAAGTGAAACCTAATCACATATCATCCAATCGGATTGTGTCGGCGGCCATTTTGCCTAGGCCCGAGGACAGCTCTAGTGATGGGCTACACCTATAATGTGACCTAATCACATATCATCCAATCGGATTGTGTCGGCGGCCATTTTGCCTAGGCCCGAGGACAGCTCTAGTGATGGGCTACACCTATAATGTGACTCCAATACTGTGTAATGATTGGAAAGTGAAACCTAATCACATATCGCCTATCATCCAATCGGATTGTGTCGGCGGCCATTTTGCCTAGGCCCGAGGACAGCTCTAGTGATGGGCTACACCTATAATGTGACCTAATCACATATCATCCAATCGGATTGTGTCGGCGGCCATTTTGCCTAGGCCCGAGGACAGCTCTAGTGATGGGCTACACCTATAATGTGACTCCAATACTGTGTAATGATTGGAAAGTGAAACCTAATCACATATCGCCTATCATCCAATCGGATTGTGTCGGCGGCCATTTTGTCTAGGCCCGAGGACAGCTCTAGTGATGGGCTACACCTTTAGGTAAACAACAATAGTTATCATCAAGTGACAGCAATTACCAGCTACCTGAAAATTTATAAAATTAATAATAATAAATAGAGTGGTCTTCATTAATTGTAGTGTAGTGACATAATGTGTATAGATAAATCAGGATAGAGCTGTACATATAGGAGCCATGCCACACCGCACCTCATCTAACTTTAAACATTATAGATAAAAACAACCCCAATAAGTTATCTTTATTAAAACGAATAATAGATTACATCAAATTCTCCCCCTCAGAACCTCCTGAAAATCAATAGATCATAAAAGACATCCACGTATCAGATCCCCATATTGGAGTGTAATTAATTAGAATCGGTTAAAATATAAATATAAATATATAATTAATCCCAATCTTCCTGTCAAATCAGTTGTGTATTATATTATATAAAAATATATATTTTATTAATAAAAACGCCCGAATAAATTAATAAAACATTATCCATAACGGTACTATTAAAATAATGTGTAAAAACCCACGTAAAACTCGATTTGTATAAAAACCATCTGAAAGGTACAATAATCTAAGGCTAACTCTTTTATCATTAGAAATTACTGAGGAAACATGTTAAGTCAAAGTCCCTATTGAGCCCCCCAGGGAAAAGTGAACCCAATTGGTGTATCCACCAAGATTCCGTTTACTGATATCTCTCGTGAAATTGGAACCTCTCCAATGTCGTTTAGGGGCCTCTATCCCCCAAAATTTCATCCCCACCGTACTCTTATTATGCATTTTCTCAAAATGGATATATAAATGATGTTTGTCTGACCCTTTATGGATGTTGCATACGTGTTCCTCTAATCTGTCTTTTAGGGCTCTGGTGGTACGCCCCACATAGATAAAATCACATGGGCACTTTAAAGCGTATACGACCCCAATAGTGTCACACGATATGAATTCCCTGATAGTATAGGATTGATGGGTTCTGGGATCATGGAATTCCTTTAACCTTCTATCATTCCCTGGAACTCTCACACATTAGGTCACATTATAGGTGTAGCCCATCACTAGAGCTGTCCTCGGGCCTAGGCAAAATGGCCGCCAACACAATCCGATTGGATGATAGGCGATATGTGATTAGGTTTCACTTTCCAATCATTACACAGTATTGGAGTCACATTATAGGTGTAGCCCATCACTAGAGCTGTCCTCGGGCCTAGGCAAAATGGCCGCCGACACAATCCGATTGGATGATATGTGATTAGGTCACATTATAGGTGTAGCCCATCACTAGAGCTGTCCTCGGGCCTAGGCAAAATGGCCGCCGACACAATCCGATTGGATGATATGTGATTAGGTTTCACTTTCCAATCATTACACAGTATTGAAGTCACATTATAGACTGGTGGGCACAGGCAAAATGTCCGCTTTAGTGATTCGTCTCTTAATACGGTAGTCGGCGGTCCTCGGCAAAACAGCATATATATCTCACACTGTGCATCCGTCCAATGTTATCCCCCAGAGGAAGGCACAAAACCCCTGTGCCGAATACGCGTCGGGGAGGGGTAGGACGGAGCTGTCAGCAGAGGAGGAGGATTGCACATGCCATACCACACGCCATACGATCAGCTGCTTATTATTTTACCTGTACAGTCTGGTGCACTCTAGCACCCATCCAATGTGAGTACCCTCTTGGAGGGCTTATTCTTTAATAAATGTCCTGGCTATATTGCACTATGGAGTCCCTCTGTTTGTTTTTTCTATGATTTTGGATCTTGGTTTTACCTGAGAGGAGTGTTTTTGCACCATTGTAACCTGAGTGAGCCTAGCAGTTTCACCTGGGAGGAGTGTCTTTGCATCATTGTATCCTGAGTGAGCCTAGGAGTGGCCCCAATGCTTATTTTGACACCGTTTAATTACTGTGTCACAGGACTGAAGGTGAGCGCAAGCACATGTGGGGTGTCACGGGAGAGCACAGTTTTCACGTGTTGTGATTTATACACCCATCAGAAGAAGCATGATGTTTATTCATTTTATGGACACTATTTATTCACGTTTTTTGTGATTTGTATTTAATAATTGGGATATACACTCATTTGTCACTGGAAAGTGTTTTGATATTTATATTTTTAGCACGTTGCACTTTTATTAGTTACTACCATGATTGCACCTTTATATGCACTTGGTGGTTTATCATTTATAGTTATTTGCATTATATTTTACCTGTATGGTTTTATTTATCACATTACATGTGTTTTATATGTGAAAATATTTTTTATATATTTTATATGTGACACTATACTAGCGCGGGCACATTTATTATATATTTTTTATCTATCCACACGCAATGAAACGTGGTTCAGTGCTTGCAGCTTAAATAGTTTACTCCTTAGAGGCATTAGTCCATCTGTGGCTCGCAAAAAAAACTATATTTTGTTTAGGTGTATAAGAAGGTAAAAAGATGTCATAGGCTGTTTCACAGTTTTTATTTTTTTTTTTTCTGCACCCTTCTAAACCCTGCATGTCTTCCTCCAGTTTGTAATGAGGAGGAAGAAAAGGGGGGGTGGGAGTGGTGAGAATGACAAATTTTCAAACCAATAATACTAACCGCTCTAATTCTAACCAAGTTTGTGCCAAGACTGTCTTTGATGGAATTTAAATCAGCAAGCAGCAGTCTGGTGAAAGAGGCTCCCACCATCCCAGATGCTAAGAACCTTTTTGTCAATGGTTCCAGGTATTACACCGCAGATGGTAAGCCACACACAGGTTATGCAGTGACCACAGTCCCGATGTCTGGGTTATTGTCATATGAGGTTTGTTTGGAGGTCAACCAAAACCAGAGTTGTACTTTCCTCATTAGCTGTCACCTACATTCTGATGGGGTGGGTGCAATCACTGTAACATGAACTTCAAAAGGTCCACCACAGGGTTCACGAGTCCCTCCTGGACCCTGACACAATAACCAGTTTACATTCTTTCCAATCGGGTGACTGGGTCATTGTAAAGGAATTTGAGGGACAAGACCAGGCCAGCCACTGCAAGAAGCTGCTCAACTACACCAAAAGGATGAGGAGTATCTTTGTTTATTTATATTTTTAAAGTGTATTTTCCAACTAGCTAAGAAAGGGAACAGGACACATGGTTGAGTCTACTCTGAATCTCCACCGAGCTCTAGTGCACCAGCGATGACGGCGGTACATGCTATATGTGATGTTCATATTGGTGTGAGGAGTTTTGACAAACTAGTAAAATCCAATCAGACACTTGTCAATGGAACTTAATGATACATTTCTAGAGGGCAAATTTAATTATAATTTTAACAATAGCTCTGGATCTCACCAGCTTTGGTATCGGGATAACTAGGTAGCCCACAAGTGTGCTTCAACTGTAGTTTGGTATTAATGCGGATCTACAGCTTATAAGGTAATTCCCCTAAGGCAAGAGGTTCATGTGTGCTTGTGAAACTCATCCCAACATCTTATGTCGTGGCCAATCATGAGGATCTGATGGCGCGAGAGAAGGTAAGAATGGCAGGGACAGCTGGAAGGGAATTGCTTGTACACGCTGGGGGCTTGAGCTTATGAAACGCTTGAACAATTTCTCATCCATAGAGGATGAGATGTTTTCATGTAACTGTTGAAGCTACAAGGAAGTTCCCACAGTCCAAGGGGGTTTCTGCGAATTCATAAGTAAAAATTGTTATATCTGGATCGGGGATAGTAGTGACAAAGTTCAGGCCCATATGGATAAGGTTTAGATCCCTACAAGGCAAAGCCAGAGCTATAGCTAGTGAAGGTTGGAATCCTTGTAAGGGTTTGGGAATCGTTGGGGATTTAATTATTTTATTTTGCAGCGGATCATAGTGAAGGAAGTAGGGGTATATATACTCATGTTGTTTTTGTTTCTATTCCTTCTATATGCCGTGATGAGGTGCTCCTGTTGCCTGATTGGACTCGTGACCAGAGCCCGAGCAGATGGCCACATCTTCCTCACCGAGATGAGACGCCCCGAAGTCCAGCCCACGTACAAGACACAGAGGATCCCAGACTGACCAGCGATTACTACAGCTCACCATGTCGTGTCCTCCCTATAAGTCATTCCTCCTGAAGAACAGAGTCTACAAGTCAAGCCGTGTTTTCCTTTTTTTTTATGGACTCATATGGACTGTAAGGACTGATACATTTCCAGGTGTAAGAAGAAGATCAAGATTCATCGAGGGACAAATGGGAGGATATGACAAAGAGGAGGAGCTGTTGTGGAAAATGTTTTTAATGTATATTGTCAGATGCCCCCCAGTGTCAGTTTTGCTGCAATACTCTCATGTGAGGGTATTCGCACATACAGACGCTGATGGAAGACCATTGGATGCGGAAACCTACCCGTGGACAAGGCGAATCTGTTTGCTCTTTTAAGGATGTCTGTTTATGCCTCTCCAAGGACCTGGCCACTCCATGGTGACCGCATTTCAACTCCTAAGTAAACAAGTTTGCGTACTTTGGGACCATAGTATAACCATACAAAATTATGGCCCACTGGGCCATGGTATAGTATGGTTCGCATCACTGGTAGCAGTGGGAGTGTGCACATGGTTGTGTTCAAAGCCATGTGCTTGCTGCATGGTTTTGCACACCACCATCTGCACACGTCACTACTGTATTTCTATTTGATTATATGCATGTGTGTCATTGGCTCTTTTGAATGAATACAAATGTCTGATTCTGAAGTCAGCAGCCTCTTTTGTTATCCATGTGTTTAGCATAAATAAAAGGCACTTGGCTCCCTGTTCAGGATTTTGTAATGAGCTTGAGGTGACACCAACATCTGTTTGTGTTACTTGGAGAGATAAATGAGCGCGCTTTCCTGGCATTATATAAGTGAGCTTTTTGTGCTTTTAAGCGCAAAGAAATTATATGCTTATAGGGAGAAGCTTAGATTTTCCATGACATTCTGGGCACCACTACGAGTGGCTAAGGCCCAATTTTTCTGCCCCTGTTTAACAGGGGCATGTAATTACAATTTTTTCTGTAATATTTTGCAGCAGGGCTTGTTCCTGCGCTAAAGTAGAGTATCTGTGAGGTTACAGTGTTGTGGCACCAGCACCGGTGCCTACAGCCTAATTTGTCTGCCCCTATTCAACAAGGGCGTGTAATTACAATTTTTGATCTAATATTTCACAGCAGGGCCCGTTCCTGCGCCCACCAAGAGTAACTCTGAGGGCTTACAGTGTTGTGGCAACACCACCACACCACCAAAGGCCCAATTTTTCTGACCCTATTCAACAGGGGCATGTAATTACAATTCTTTATATAATATTTCACAGCAGGGCCCCTTCCAGCACCCACCAAGAGTAACTGTGAGGGCTTACAGTATTCTGGTACCACCAACACCTAAGGCCCAAATTTCTACAGAATATATAGGGCAGGCCCCTACTTTCAAACATCCGACTTACAAACAACTCCTACTGTACTTACAAACGGAGGGAGACAACAAGAAGTGAGAGGAAATCTACCCCTAGGAAGGGTAATTCTCTCCTGTAAGAGTTAATATGGGAAAAAGGTGTCTCCTCCACTGATGCTTTATCACCAATCCTTGTTTCCCTAAAATCCACAAATTTTCAAAATCCAATTGTCATTGGGACAAAAAGTGAGGTGAAATCTTCTGAATAGGGGCACAGACAGCAAAACAAATGTTACAGGGCTGATAACCCTTCTCCATGTTTTCCAAAAAGCTTAAAAATAGATTTTTTTGGCTGGAGCTATACTTACAAAATGTACCTGTTCCAAATTACAAACAGATTCAACTTAAGAACAAACCTACAGTCCCTGTCTTTCTTGGGACCGCCTGTATACTGGGTGTTCAGAGTATATAGGGCCTGGGGGCCCCACGCCTTTTCTTTTTTTAATTTGGGTGCAGGGTTCCCCTTAATATCCATACAAGACCCAAAGGGCCTGGCAATGGGCTGGGGGGTTACCCATGCCATTTTTCTCAATCATTTTTATCCATATTGCCGGGACTCGACATTACATTACAGCCGCAAACAGTTTTAGATGACTTTTATTCCTTTAGAAATGTCATTTTGTGCAGGGACTGTTGTAAACACGGGAAACGCGTGCCACTTTACAGGCATACTATAGACACCCCCCAGGTATGATATTTAAAGGAATATTTCACTTTTATTTTTTCACTTTAAGCATCATTAAAATCACTGCTCCTGAAAAAACAGACGTTTTAAAACATTTTTTTGCATTGATACATGTTCCCTGGGGCAGGACCAGGGCCCCCAAACCATTTTTAGAACAATAACTTGCATATTAGCCTTTAAAATTCGCACTTTTGATTTCTCACGTTGGAGTCCCATAGACTTTAATGGTGTTCGAAAGTTCGCGCAAACTTTCGGCCCGTTCACGTGTTCTGGATGCGTACCGAACCGGGGGGTGTTTGGCTCATCCCTAGTATATGTGTGTGTATATATATATATATATATATATATATATATATATATATATATATATATATATATACACACACACACACATATACATACATATACACATACAGTGGGACAAAAAAGTATTTAGTCAGCCACCAATTGTGCAAGTTCTCCCACCTAAAAAGATGAGAGAGGCCTGTAAGTGTCATCATAGGTATACCTCAATTATAAGAGACAAAATGTGGAAACAAATCCAGACAATCACATTTTTCTTTACGACTACGATCGCTCATTCACAGCCAGAGCTGCAGCCAAACTCACCCAGTTCCAAACCAGCACGAATTGAAGCATCGTGACATCAAGTTGTTCTGCCGCCACTTTGCAGGTCTCCATTCCCCACTTTGTGCCACTTGCCAGTCCTCCACGCACATGGCAAACTGATGCTCTAACACAGACGCCAGATGTTCCTTGACCTTCCCTTCTACCTCTAGTGCTGCTTAAGGCATGCCTGCCCCTATGCAACATCCTCTGGTGGACAAGTTGGGACGGCCCGTCCAGTTACTAGGCAAGACACCCATCTGCAACAACTTCAACTATGGCACCTGCAGCTTCAAGCAATGCCGACTGCTCCACATTTGTGTCAACTGTCATAGAGCTCATCCCAAGAGCACATGCACCCTCAAGCATCCAAACTCATCCTGACTGAGCCAGGTGAACATACGATGACTGGAGTTCTACCTTTCCTCTCAACCGTCACCTGCCTATGCACTATTCCTGGTGCGCGGGTATATCTCCGGATTCCATACAGGGCTCATCACCCTACCCCACACCACCCATATGAGTGCAGGAACCTCCGGTCAGCCTCGACTGATGAGCAGGCTATTGACAATCTGTTGCGGACCAAGCTGGACCAGGGATTCATTATTGGCCTCTTCGCTGAGTCGCCATTTGAGACATGGAGAGTTAGCCCTGTTGGGCTTGTGTCAGAAACCATGAATCAGACCGAGATAGAAGTATAGTTAATCACACTTGTTTAATAATAAAAAGGTAAACAGAGTAAGTGTAGTCAATACATAGCCAGAGTTCAGTAACCAGATCAGGTAGTCAGCCAATGCCAATGTCAGAGAGCCAGAGATCAACGTAGTAGTACAGCAAGCAGGATCAGGAGCCATAAGGGATGTCAGCCGAGCAAGTCTTCAACAGGAACACAGGAGAAAGTCTCAGAGATGTGACCAAAAGAGAAAGCAGAGATGAAGTGAGCTGGACAGCTTTAAGTAGCCAGGACTGACGAGCAGATAATCAACAGCTAAGTCACTGTGGAGAGAAAGGAGCTGGCAATTAGCCGACAGCTGAGCGGCCAGCTCAGAGAAGGAAAGGCTGAGCCCAGCCATGACAGTACCCCCTCCTGAACGACCCCTCCCCCACGGAGGACCACCGGGCTTGAGGGGAAAACGTCTATGGAGACCACGGAGGAGGACAGGGGCATGTACATCCAAGGATGAGACCCAAGAGCGTTCCTCTGGATCGTACCCCTTCCAATGCACTAGGTACTGTATGCGCCCACGGAACCTACGGGAGTCAACAATTGATTGTACTTCATACTCCTCATGGTTCTTAACCTGTATAGGGTGAGGATGTGGCACCGAGGTGGTAAAGCGGTTGCAGGCCAAAGGTTTCAATAAGGAGACATGAAACACATTAGAGATGTGCATAATAGGAGGAAGGTCCAAAGCGTAAGCCACTGGGTTAATCCTGCAAAGGATACGGAAAGGCCCAATAAACCGAGGTGCGAACTTCAAAGAAGGAACACGAAGTTGGAGGATACGAGACGACGGCCAGACTCTGTCCCCAACCTGGTAGGAAGGCGCAGGCAGTGTTTGCGGTCAGCATGGAATCTGTACCTATTGTTAGGATGTCGCAAAGCCTCCTGGACTTGTGCCCAAGTGGAACGAAGGCCACAGAGATGCTCCTCTAACGCAGGAATACTCTGTGGAACAAACAAGGCCGGCAACACGGAAGGTTGGAAACCATAGTTCCCCATAAACGGCACAAACGGGAAGCTGAATTCAAGACACTATTGTAAGCAAACTCCGCCCACGGTAAGAGGTCTGACCAGTTGTTATGATGGTCAGAAATATAGCAACATAGGAATTGCTCCAAGGACTGATTGGCTCGTTCTGCGGCCCTATTAGACTGCGGGTGATACGCAGAGGAGAAAGCAAGCTGAATACCCAGCTGTGCACAAAAGGCTCGCCAGAACCAGGACACAAACTGACTACCCCTGTCTGAGACAATCACCTTGCGTAACCCATGTAAACAGAAGATCTCCCGAGCACAAAAGGCTCACCAGAACCAGGACACAAACTGACTACCCCTGTCTGAAACAATCACCTTGGGTAACACATGTTAACAGAAGATCTCCCGAGCAAAAATAGAAGCCAGTTCCTTAGAAGTAGGCAACTTCTTGAGTGGAATACAATGCGACATTTTCGAGAACCGGTCAACCACCATAAGGATAACTGTGTTACCCTGGGAGTTGGGTAACTTCACAATGAAATCCGTAGACAGGTGGGTCCAAGGCCTCTCTCCATTGGGTATGGGTTGTAGGAGGCCCACTGGAAGGTGTCGTGGAGTCTTACTCTGAGCACACACGGAAAAGGCAGCTTCGAAGGCGGTTATATCAGCACGTAAAATAGGCCACCAGAATTGTTGGGAAACAGCCCAAAAGAGTTGATTCTTCCCAGGGTGGCCAGCAGCCTTGGGAGAATGG
The DNA here is from genome assembly GCF_042186555.1 of Aquarana catesbeiana. NCBI lineage: Eukaryota > Metazoa > Chordata > Amphibia > Anura > Ranidae > Aquarana > Aquarana catesbeiana. Next base: position 141,547,410 of record NC_133336.1, on the reverse strand, counting down.
TAGGTTGAATGGTAGGTTGAACAAAAAAATCCCCCTAGGATTGGGACTTTTTATTGATCTACTTAAAAAAGACAAGAAAGCGTCTATATTATACAGTATATTAAAAAATCAGGAAAGAAAATCAAACAAATAAATCATTCCATATAGCATGAAGGCATAGTCAAGAACAGAGAAAAAAACTACAGGATGACAATTGTTAATGTACTCTCATGATACCCGACGTGTCTCCGGTAGCTCTGGTACCTTCATCAGGGTATTTGAGAATTGGCAAAGCCAAGAATACCAAGAGAGAGGTATTTGAAACTTCCAATAATAGTTGGCAAAGCCAAGAAAACGCTGCAGAGGACGTAAACCCATGGCTCGAGGCCACTGTAGGACCGCTGAAAGTTTCTCTGGGTCCATCGAAAAACCAGCAGTGGAATTTAACCTATTCACAATGGAATTTGCACTTTTCCAATTTACAATAGAGATTGTTCTCTCTTAGTCCCTGAAGCACACGACAGACATCTGTGTGGTGGCTCTCCTTGGAAAATATGAGGATATTGTCAAGATAAACCACCACACATAACTGCAACAAATCTCGGAGGACATCATTAATGAACTCCTGGAAAACTGCCAGAGCGTTACAAAGGCCAAAAGGCATTACGAGATACTCATAATGACCTGATCTGGTATTAAACGCAGCTTTCCTCTCGTCATCCTCCTTAATCCTGACGAGATTGTATGCCCCTCTAAAATCAAGCTTCGTTAAAAAACCATTGCTCCCTTGAGGCAGTCAAATAACTCCATAATCAACGGAATGGGATAGGCATTCTTAATCGTGAAATGATTGAGACCCCTAAAATTGATACAAGGTCTCAGCTCACCACTCTTCTTCACAAAAAAGAAACCAGCACCAGCAGGAGACGAGAATTTGCAGATGAAACCTCGAGAAATTGCGTCTGTAACATACTCCTCCATGGCCTTATTCTCCAAGACCGACAAAGGGTAAACCCGGCCACGAGGGGGTATGGCACCAGGTTGAAGGTCAATTGCGCAATCATACGACAGGTGTGGAGGCAAAGTACCGGCTTGACCTTTGTCAAAGACATCGCTAAAATCACGGTACTCCTCTGGCAGAGAGGAGAGTGAAGAGGTGCACAGGACCTTGGCTGCTTTCTGTAAGCATCTCTCACTGCACTGTGGTGACCAGGACAGAACCTCAGCATGGAGCCAATCAAAAGAAGGGTTGTACCTCTGTAACCAAGAATAAAGAAATAACCAGCGGAAACTTAGATGAGGAAATAACTTGGAATTGGATTATCTCATGGTGAAGGGCCCCTACGGCCATGGATAACAGAACAGTCTCATGAGTCACATGGGCAGGCTGTCTCCCGTCAAGGGCCTCAATGGCAAGTGGAGTGTCACGCAGCTGCAGCAGAATCGAGTGCTTTGATACAAAGGCAGCATCAATGAACAGGCCTGCAGCCCCAGAGTCGATTAGAGCGTGTATCTTGACGGATGACTCAGCCCAAGACAGGGTAACCAAAACCAGGGGCTTATCTTTCTGGGAAACTGGAGACAAAACAACGCCACCTAAGGTATGTCCGTGACAGGACCTCAAGGTTCGGGCATTCCCTGGACGGGTAGGACAAGACTTCAAAAAGTGACCAGCCTGGCCACAATAAAGGCACAATCTCTCCATCCTCCTAAGGGGCTCTCTCATCTGCAGATGCTTGAAGCCCAAGTGCATGGGGTCATCTTCACAGACCAACTCGGTACCAGGAGGCATGGGAGGTGAGGGAGGCAAGGGTGGGATTGCAAAGCTCGGAGACAAATGCACAGGAGGCTTGTGCCAGCGTTCCTTAAAAGAGAGTCTCTCTGAGTCTGGAGTCACTGAGGATGGCAAATGTGATCAACCTCTCCAGCTCAGTGGGTATATCTCGGGCTGCTATCTCATCCTTGATGTTATCGGAGAGACCATGAGAGAAGGCAGCCACAAGGGCCTCATTGTTCCAAGCAACCACTGCTGCCAGAGTACGGAATTCAATGGCCTAATCGGCAACAGTTCTCGTACTCTGTTTGATAGACATGAGGCTCTTGGCAGCAGAAGCGGAGCGTGTGGGAACGTCAAATACCCTTTTGAAGGAAGCCACAAATTCTGGGTAACTCAGGACCACCGGTTTTTGCGTCTCCCATAGAGGATTTGCCCAGGCCAAGGCTCTCTCAGAATGCAAAGATATCACAAAACCTACTTTGCTTCTGTCCGTGGGAAATGCCTGGGGCAGCATCTCAAAGTATATCTCAACCTGGTTGAGAAACCCTCTGCATTGAACTTGATCGCCCCCAAATCGCTGGGGAAGCGGAGCGGAACCAGACATGCCACTTATAGAGGTAATACTCGAGGCGGGTGCCTGCACAGAGACTCAAGCAGCAGCAAGGACGGCCTGCAACACAGGTTGTACCGGAGCAGCCATAGTGGAAGATTCCAGGTGAGCCGTGCGACTCAGGAGCGTTTGTAACGCTAAGGCAAACTGATCCATGCGGTGATCCTGGTCATCCAATCTGGAAAAAATATTACCAACAAGTGGACTGACTGCATCTTTTCAATTCATGGCCTTTGCCTGCTGTCAGAAACCATGAATCAGACCGAGACAGAAGTACAGTTAACCACACTTGTTTAATAATAATAAAAAGGTAAACAGAGTAAGCGTAGTCAATACATAGCCAGATTTCAGTAACCAGATCGGGTAGTCAGCCAATGCCAATGTCAGAGAGCCAGAGATCAACGTAGTAGTACAGAAAGCAGGATCAGGAGCCAGAAGGGATGTCAGCCGGGCAAGTCTTCAACAGGAACGCAGGAGAAAGTCTCAGACATGTGACCAAAGGAGAAGGCAGAGATGAAGTGAGCTGGACGGCTTTAAGTAGCCAGGACTGATGAGCAGATCATCAACAGCTGAGTCACTTTGGAGAGGAAGGAGCTGGCAATTAGCCAACAGCTGAGAGGCCAGCTCAGAGAAGGAAGGGCTGAGCCCAGCCCTGACAGTTTGTCAATGGCAAATTCTGAAATAAATTAAGTTTTGGCAGACCTTGGTCTTCTCCACCGACAACTTAGTCACGGCTGAGATTTTTAACAAAGGCACGTCCAAGTCTCTGGCCATCATGTTCTTCCTACACAGGCTGGTGCAGATATCCCTTCACTACAATTTCAATGTGCACTGTACTCACATACCTGACAAGTGCAATCTCGCAGCAGATGTGCTGTCTTGCCTCAATTTTTCTTTGTATTTCTTACAGAGGCCCTGAGCCGACCCAACCTAATTTCCAATCCCACCTTGGTCACAGCTAACGATGGGCTAAGAGACCATCTTCACAATGCTACACTGCTCAGAAACCAGTCACTGTCGCCCAACACGCTGAAGGCCTGAAGTAATGAAAGTTCACCACTCTAAGATAATCATCTCTCATAGTATCAGCACAACGGACTGGGTGCCGGATTTGGTTGCACCAGAAACATGAAAGAAAAAAAACGCTGGATAGCCGCACTCCGAATGTTCACCTTTTATTGTATGAAAACAGAATCCAAACACGCTGAAGGCTTACCGCACTGCCTGGAACGCCTGCGGCAAATTCCTAGCCACATGCCCCACGACGGGCACAGGTCACATAAAGCACATCCTGGCCTTCGTGTCTTACTACCACACTCATCTGAGCCTGTCCCACAACACTGTCAGACTGTACCTAGCTGGCATCCAGCATTTCCTCTTCCTACAAGCCCCTGGGAAACCCTCGTTCTTCGTGACCCATGCGGTCAAAGCCTTGCTGCGTGGCATCCAGAAACATCAGCCCATAGCCAGTAGCAAACACTTGCCCATATCAAGTTCCACGTTCTGGGATGTGTTAGCCATCTTGTCACGCTCCCCTTTTGTGTTGCTGCCCAGCCTGGTCATCCAAGCAGCTATCTACCTGGCCTTCTATGGCTTCCTATGGCCCGGTGTGTTTACTTACAGTGGCCCCGGTTGTCAGGTGCTACGCAGGTGCCATCTGGCCCACCTTCAAGACCATTTTGTCCTACATCTGACAGTGTCCAAAACTCATCAGTTCAGCACTGGGGTCGACATCAAATTCTTCCAGACCCACAATGAATGGGGTACAGTAGCGGTTCTGGACCAGTTGTTATCACACCTGCCGAGCCAGTCTAGCTCCAGCCCATTGTTGCCTTTTCCTTCCAGCCCACTAACAGCTAGGCAGTTCATCAGACATGTTTGCATACTCCTGGCTAATCTAGGCCTCAACCCTAACAAGTTTTCCGGGCACTAGGCCTCGGCTGACTCCCGGCATGGGGTGCCTGGTCATGTCATCAGAAGATTAGTGTCAGAAACCATGAAATCAGACCGAGACAGAAGTATAGTTAAATCACACTTGTTTAATAATAAAAGTAAATAGAACAAACATAGTCAGAGTCCAGAACCAGAACGGATAGTCAGACAAGCCAAACGTCAGGGAGCCGGAGATGAGCATAGTAAACCAGCAATCAGGACCTGGAACCAGAAGGGATGTCAGCCAAGCAAGTCTTTTAACAGGAATGCAGGAGAGCATCTGTGTGATGTTGACTAAGGCGAAGGCAGAGATCCTCTGGGCTGGATGCTTAAGTAAGCAAGACTGACGAGCAGGATATCATTAACAGCTGAGTACTTGTGGAGAGTAGGGATGAGCTTTGCGTTCGAGTCGAATGCAAGGCAGGCTCTTGAAGTATTTCCAGTTAGTGTACTGTGTACCCTGCACAGTTGCACCTACAGTATAGCTACCTGAAGCCAGGTGCTTGTGTGCTTCTTCTGATCCTATTAATAGCACAGGTAGGCTCTTGAAGTATTTCCAGTTAATGTACTGTGTACCCTGCACAGTTGCACCTACAGTATAGCTACCTGAAGCCAGGTGCGTGTGTTCTTCTGATCCTATTATTAGCACAGGCAGGTTCTTGAAGTATTTCCAGTTAGTATAGCTACCTGAAGACAAGTCCAGTTTTGTGCAGCTACATCTCACTGCAGGCCATTAGTATGTCTGGAAAGCCAACAAGGAGAGGCAGACAGTCACAAGCCAATAAAAGAGGGCAAGCAGGCTCTGTGTCTAGAGGCAACTGTACTGGTCGTGGAAACGGTGCATCCTCATCAGCACGTGGCCGTGGGACATGCTTGGCCTTTTTTTTGGCAGCTGGCCGTGTTGAGCCGCAACATGGGGAAGACTTGGTCGAGTGGATGACCAAGCCGTCCTCATCCTCCTCATCCTCTCTCACCCAGGCTCAGGGTACTTTGTCTGACAAAGCAGCTGCCAACGCGGCCTCTTCCCTCGGCTCAATGGCATCAGTCACTCCTTCCCTAGCATCACCATGTCCTCCTGAGGAGTCCCCCGAATTGTTTGACCACAGTGTTGGGTACATGCTCCAGGAGGATGCGCAGCATTTTGAAGGCTCCGATGATGGTACTCAGCTAGAGGAAGGCAGTAACGTGAGCCCAGACAGAGGGGGTGCCCAAGAATGACAGCAATCTGGCAGTCATGTTCCCCCTGCTGCAGCATACTGCCAGGTTTGCTCCAGTGATGAGGAGGGAGGGGGTGATGAGGTCACTGACTCCACGTGGGTGCCTGATAGGAGAGAGGAGGAGGAGGAGGAGGAGGAGGATAAGGAGGAGGAGGAAAAGGAGGCACATCACCAACGAGGCAGGATGCCCTCCAGGGGCCAGCCTAAGGGCAGCACACTGACTGCATCACACCGCAAAGCTCCGCATGTGCAGGGCGCTGCTGTCTCTGTGCATTATTCCCAAAGTTCTTTGGTGTGGGCCATTTTTGAGACGAGTGCATCAGATCGCACCGCTGCCATTTGCAACATATGTCTCAAGCGTATCTTGCGTGGCCAAAACATCTCCCACTTGGGCACCACATGCTTGACCAGACATATGTTGACCTGCCATGCAGTTCGTTGGCAAGCGTATCTAAAAGACCCACACCAAAGAACAAAGAGGACCTCTCCTTGCTCCTCATCAGCTGAGATCTCCAACTCCACTATATCTTCAGTCCTCTCCGAGACCTGCACTGAGAGGAATGAAGGTGTAGAATTAGGTGTGTCACAGCCAAGTACTTGTGGGCAATCTGCTTTCGGTACACCAACGTCAGATTGTACCAGGCAAATTTCCCTACCCCAGCTGCTGCACCGCCGAAAGAAGTTTGCTCCCAGCCATCCACATGCCCAGCGGTTGAATGCTAGCTTGGCAAAATTGCTAGCACTTCAACTGCTGCCTTTTCAGTTCGTAGACTCTACCCCCTTCCGTGAGTTTGTGGAATGTGCAGTTCCTCAGTGGCAGGTACCCAAATGCCACTTTTTCTCACGGAAGGCGATTCCGGCTCTCTACCGGCATGTGGAAGGCAATGTCCATGCCTCGCTGGACAGGGCGGTCAGCGGTAAGGTGCATATTACCGCTGACTCATGGTCTAGCAGGCAAGAACAGGGACGTTACCTAAGTTTCACGGCGCATTGGGTGACTCTGCTGGCAGCTGGGAAGGATGCAGGACAAGGTGCAGTAGTGTTAGAGGTTGTTCCGCCACCACGCCTCCAAAATGCCACTACTTATGATTCTGACACACCTCTCTCCTCCACCCCCTCCTCTTCTTCTTCCTCCATGGCCTCTTCCTGTGCTTTATCCTCGGAACCAGCGGTGCTCCGTAGCCGTTCAAGGGGCTACGCAAGTATGCAGGCCAAAAGATGCCATGCGGTGCTTGAGTTGGTGTGCTTGGGGGACAGGAGCCTCACTGGGGCAGAGGTTCTGTCATCTCTGCAGGGACAGGTTCAGAGGTGGTTGACGCCATGCCAACTTAAGGCAGGAATGGTGGTTTGTGACAATGGCACTAACCTCCTCTCCGCCCTCCGACAGGGACAAATGACCCATGTGCCCTGTTTGACTCACGTCCTTAACTTGGTGGTGCAGTGGTTCTTGAGCAGGTACCTGGGCTTACAGGATGTCCTGAGGCAGGCCAGGAGAGTCTGTGTGCATTTCCGCCGGTCATATAATGCCAGTGCTCAGCTGGCAGACCTCCAAAAGGAATTTAACCTGCCCAAGAGCCGCCTAATCTGTGACATGCCCACCAGGTGGAACTCAACGTTGGCCATGCTGCAGCGGCTGCACATGCAGCAGAGGGCCATCAATGAGTATCTGTGCGACTATGGCACCAGGACAGGGTCAGGGGAGCTTGTTTTTTTTTTTGGGCCATGATCAGGGATGCATGCACTGTCCTGTCACCATTTGAGGAGGCCACGAGGATGGTGAGCAGTGACAGTGCATGCATCAGTGACACTGTCCCCCTATTCCACCTGTTGGAGCACACATAGTGTGGAATAATGGACAGGGCACTTGAGGCAGAACAGAGGCAGGAAGAGGAGGACTTCCTTAGCTCTCAAGGCCCCCTTTATCCAGACAGTGTGCCCGCCAATCACACAGGAAGAGGAGGAGGAGGAGGAGGATTGTGTCAGTATGGAGGTGGAGCCTGGCCCTCAGCATCAGCAGCAGTCTTTAAGGGATCATATACAGTCCCAAGAAACACATGGACTTGTACGTGGCTGGGAGGAGGTGGCTGCGGATCATGTCATCCTTAGTGACCCAGAGGACTCCGGACCGAATGCCTCAGCAAACCTACGCTGCATGGCCTCCCTGATCCTGCAAAGCCTGCGTAAGGATTCGCGTGGTATCAAGGAGAAGGACCAATACTGGCTGGCAACCCTCCTTGATCAACGGTACTTGCCATCGCAGAGGGAGCAGAGGATGAAACATCTTCGGGAGACCTTGCAGAAAGGTCTGTGCAACACGTTCCCAGAGACTGGGAGGTTACAAACTCCTGTTTCTGGACAACGTGTTGCTGAGGCTTCGGTCAGTCAAAGAAGGAGCGGTGGAGAAGGTGGCCGTCTGACCGATGCGTTCAGACAATTTTTTAGTCCACAGCCCCAAGGTATGATCTATTCCAGCAACCATCGCCAGCGTCTGTTTTACATGGTGCAGGAATACCTAGGGGCAAGGCCGGACTTGGACACCTTTTCCACAGAAAATCCTCTGGGTTACTGGGTCTTGAGGATGGATCACTGGCCAGAGCTTGCACAGTATGCAATTGAACTAATGGCCTGTCCTGCATCCAGCGTTCTTTCGGAACGCACATTCAGTGCTGCTGGAGGCTTTGTAACCGATCACAGGGTGCGTCTGTCCACCGACTCGGTCGATCGACTGACCTTCATAAAAATGAATCAGTCTTGGATCACCACCAGCTACCAAGCACCTGATGCTGATGTAACCGAATACATTTTTTTTAAATGTCAGATCCCTTCAAAGACTGCCTATGCTGATGCTGAGTGACTATCCTGTTATGAGTAATTATACTCTTCCTCCTCAATGATCATGATGATAGCTTGTAAGAACATTTTTGGTTCTGGGGCCGCCAGTCCCGCCACCAGTGCCTAAGGCCCAATTTTTCACAATTTTTGATGCAATTCTTTGCAGCAGGGCTAGTTCCTGCGCTCCAACCAGAGTATCTGTGAGGGGTTGCAGTGTTGTGGCTCCAGCACCAGTGTCTAAGGCCCAATTTTTCAGCCCCTGTTTGACAGGGACATGTAATTAGAATTCTTGATCTAATATTTCACAGCAGGGCCTGTTTCTGCACCCACCAAGAGTATCTGTGAGGACTTACAGTGTTGTGGCACCAGCACCACCACCACCACCAAAGGCCCAATTTTTCAGCCCCTGTTCAACAGGGGCATGTAATTACAATTCTTGATCTAATATTTCACAGCAATATTTCACAGCAGGGCCCTGTGAGGGCTTACAGTGTTGTGGCCACAACAACACCTAAGGCCCAAATTTCTGCTGAGTATATACTACTACTTTCAAACATCCAACTTACAAACGACTCCTACTTGCAAACGGAAGGAGACCACAGGAAGTGAGATGAAATCTACCCCTAGGAAGGGAAATTCTCTCCTGTAAGAGTTAATATGGGAAAAACTTTTCTCCTTTCCACTGATGCTTTATCACTAATCCTTGTTTCACAAAAAACCCCAAATTTTCAAAAAACATTTGTCATTGGAACAAAAAGTGAGGTGAAATATTCTGAAGAGGTGCACAGACAGCAAAACAAATGTCACAGGGGTGATAACCCTTCCCCTATGTTTTCCAAAAAGCTTAAAATAGATTTTTTGGCTGGAGCTAAACACGTTAAAAATGTACCAGTTCAAAATTACAAACAGATTCTATTTAACAACAAACCTACAGTCCCTGTCTTGTTTGCACTGCCTGTATATCGCTGTTCAGAGTATATAGGGCCTGGAGGCCCCACACCTTTCCTTTTTTAATTTTTTAATTTCTAAAGGGCCTGGTATCGGACTGGGGGGGTACCCATGCCATTTGTCTCACTGATTTTCATCCATATTGCCAGGACCCGACATTACATTAAAGCTGCAAGCAGTTTTAAATGACTTTTTTTCCTTTAAAAATGACATTTTGTGCAGGGACTGTTCTAAGCACGGGAAACACGTGCCACTTTACAGGTATACTATAGACACCCCGCAGGTACGATATTTAAAGGAATATTTCACTTTTTTTTTTACTTTAAGCATCATTAAAATCACTGCTCCCAAAAAAAACGGCCATTTTTAAAAGTTTTTTTTGCATTGATACATGTTCCCTGGGGCAGGACCCGGGTCCCCAAACCCTTTTTAGGACAATACCATGCAAATTAGCTTTTAAAATTAGCACTTTTGATTTCGAACGTTCGAGTTCCATAGACGTCAATGGGGTTCTAACGTTTGTGCAAATTTTCAGTCCGTTCACAGGTTCTGGTGCGAATTGAACCAGGGGGGGGTGTTCAGCTCATCCCTACCAACCACACATGAGAAGATCAGCTTCCACTGATGCTATTCCAGTCCGCGATGACTTTCACATAAGATGCCGCAGATCCACCCCACCAAGGGAATCCAGCAGGTCAGACTCCCGGAATGCCGTGCTCAACAGCCCAATGGCATCCCCGACCCATAGAAGAGCCCACCATGAAGGATCCGACTGAACAATTTCACCCCTGCCCTACTGCGCATCTCAACACCGAATATACCGCATTAAGATAGGAACCTCTCTACAGAACCCGTCTGTGGCACCCGAGGCGACGAGCTTATTAAAACGGCTACATCGAAGATATTTTTTCTTTTCTTTTTTTCTTTTTCTCTCCTTCCAGTGATTGCCAACCCTAGATACTCCTCATTGATGTTAATAGCACTCCTGAACAGTCAGATCCATAACTGGTGGACTTAACCCCAACTGAACTGTAAGTTTGTTACTCCCCTTGGGAGACCCCCGTGTTCTAACTGTCCTTCCTGGAAGAACCAGCGGTCTTAAAGGTAAAAGACATTTTCTTAGGGGTAATCACATGCCCCCCCCATTGAATAGTCTAAGACTATGCTGAGTGACTAAATGACTCTTATAGATATGTAGCGCTGGTAGATTTTCAATCTACCACTGATAGGTGAAGTTAGATTTGCCTCTGTTCCAGCTTGGCTGAGTTGCGTGTAGTTCCACACTGTGCCGGTGGGTGGACATTGGAAAGGCAACGTGTTGAAGCGTATGAGTGCTCCTCTGTCCCGGAGACAACTCGGTGGAGGTGGTCCTCCGAGTTGCATTCTGGGAGAGGGTATTTATGGGACAGACGCCATGCTTAGGGGTTCGTTTTCAGCCACCTGCTGGCCCTCCTGGCCGACAGGTATGCATTAGGAGTACCACCTCGTGGTCCTCCGATCGGGAGGCCCACACGGCTGCAGCGTGTGGGTGGGCCCAGAAGCCTGTCTGGGGCCTACCACAGCAGCAGAGGAATGGTCCTGAGCTGTCTATCCTGAGAGAAGAAGCTGGACAACCGAGGAGATCCCAGGGGAGCACCCGTCATGGAAGGATCATGCAGAGTGCTGGTCTGGAGAGGGGCCTGGTGACTCGGTTGGAGGACGTATCCGTATTCTTACTGCATAGTACTGCCGGGTTGGCTTAAAGGTTCAAGTACTGTGTCTGACATTCATCGCAAACCAATACATCCTGTGGCAGAGGATCATACAGGTTTTATTCCAAACAAGTCTGTGGCAGAGACTATTGTTTGTGATACGTACTGGCTGCTAGGCAAGTGAGAGAGGCCTATCCAGGCGGGCAAAGATTGAATCCCACAAGGGGAGTGCATTCAACTACAAGTGTTCAATTCCAAAGAATGTTCTAAAGAATACTAAGGAAAGGTATTTGAGCTTCCCTGCAACTTTTCTTCTGCCTCTTTCCTGCTACTTCTGTTGTTACTTGTTTATTAAAGCATTGGAAAATATACTCAAGTGTTTGGTGTATACATCGTCCAGAGGTAAACTCAGCGGGACCCCTAGACCCGGTGCCGGTGAAACAGGTACTGAGAGTGAAGGTAACAGCCAGCTTTAAACCAGCAGCTCCACCGAGAGTTAGTGCTACAGATAAATATACCCTCTCAAGGGTGGTGCTCTTACTTTAAATGCCTTCCTACACCCTTCCCCAATCCCTCCCCTCACCCCTCTTCACCTCTCCCCATACCCCACCCCCCTACCCCTTTCTCTTCTCAACCCGACGGCCCTTTTCCACCCTATCCCACCCTCCCTCCAACCCGATCTATCCCAGGAGGCATTCCAGACATAGACCTCCTGCATCTCTCTGCTCACAGTATTACCCTGAACCGAGGTTCGATAAATGTAAATAGTATTGTCTCGGGTGCTTCACATGCGGTGGCCTCGGGGGGGGGGGGGGGATGTTGCACGGAGGTCATCTCATTTCCCACAAAGGGATACGGACCTAATTTGCTTGTCACTCTGGCACCTCCCCCAAAATCAGGTGATTTTGCCAATATGGATAAACGCTCTTTAAAGCATCCAAAAGCTTTGGGCTTTTTCCGTAACACCCTCAATGTGGTATTTGTGCAATCTCGCCCCTCCTCCTGATGTCTCACTCGGGTGGGAAGTTGGGACAGTTTTTAAAATCAGAGTATATTATTAGAAAGCTCCTCCTTACGTATCTTGATATATCTCCCAAATCTGGTCATTCGATTGATTGCACATCTCCCAATCCAATTGTACTCAGTTAATGGGTTAACTTCATGTACCTAACCATCTCCATCACAAGGAGTTGCGGGGCTATCCCATCTTACATCTCCCGAGATGCTAATCACAGTAGGGTTTGTGATGATCCCATTCCAACCCAAACGGGTCTGATATTTGCCAAAATATCGACCATAAACCAATTACTGCTCGATCATACACATACACGAGAGGGGGAGCTTTCTGATGCAGATTCGACTAAAGTGATATTATAAATATTCATGTAGAATTTCATAAACAATACTGTTTGACTCACTGTCGGGGGTCTCTACCAGCTCCATTTAGGTGGAGGCACAACGTATGATACTTTTGGGTAAAGAAGAAAACTTCATGTTACTATTCTGGTTTCTGTAATAATGGAATATGTTATGTTTTACAATCTAGATCTGTTAAGGTTTATTCAATTCATCTGCTAAACGACCTTAGGAAAATACCTCATATTTAACTCCCCTAAGTTTAGACCCACAGCTATTCTTCCAGAAAAGCAAGGACTCCAAAGAGGGAAACCTTTGTACCCCCCGGTACAACGGAACTTTATAGGCGAACAAAAACGGTTAGGTTATGATAAAAAACATTTATTTATTGGAAATTGCTTAAAAAAGCATAAAAGCAAGACAGACTAAACATGGATCTATACAAAAGTGCTTATGCAAAGTGCAGCAAGATTTTTCCTCATAATATATTTCTTTACACTTTTAATTATGAATACATATTTCTCTATCAGCCTGACATGTGACAGCTATTCTTCCAACTACTATTAAATGATGGCTCCCTCACACAACCAGCAGCAAAAGTCCCAGCGAACGAGAGATACTGAATCTTGTCCGTTCCGTTCCTACACCTGACACCTTCCCACAAGACGGGAACGTACTGATTCTTGTCAAACCTTACCGGATACATTTCTAATCTTAGGGAAGGTTATATACAATCTTCCTAAATCCGGACTACCGCCTATCCCGTCTTTTCCTAATTCCCAGTTCACCCACCTAGTCCTTCTCCATTTCTCTCCCCCTGACCCCCCCTTCCTTTTTTTTGTCCCTTATATCCCCTTCTAACTTTTCTCTCTCCTCCCCCCCCCCTCATCTTTCTCTACCTCGCAGTCTCCACCGTCACTACATTTTTACCTGACCAAAATCAGAAGCTACTTTTCCCCAGACCCCTCCAGTTCACACGAGAGAATATAACTACCTAGCACCACACGGTCTCCTGAAAACCCTAGGAACGAACAATAGCACAATATGATCCACACACGCGCCACAATAAAACCCTTTACGCTTAAAGTAGTCTCATTAAACACTAAGGGTCTCAACATCCCGGAAACACTTGCCAAGTCCTTGATATGATGTATAAGCTGAAGGTAAGCATAGTATTCCTACAAAAGACGCACTTCCGCACAAACAAAATCCCCAAGCTAATGATTCATAAGTTCCCAACAGTATACCATGCCACCAACTCACTTGTGAAAACAAAAGGGGTCTCAATTTTAATTTAAAAAAACCTTGATTGGCAACCCGTGGACTCACTCATAGACACAGAGGGTAGATATATCTTCCTAAAAGGACGACTACAGGGAAGACCCGTGACCCTAGCCAATATATACAGCCCCAATACTGCACAAGTAAGCTTCTTCAGATCAATTTCAAGACTGCTTTCAGACTTTCACTCTGGACTGACCATCCTATGAGGGGACTTCAATGTAGCCCTATCCCCAATCTTAGATACCTCCACTGGTACATCGTCATTACCATACAAAGCCACCCGACAAATTAAGCTACAGATCCAGATCTTCTTTTACATGATACATGGTGTACCCTTCACCCTGATGAAAAAGACTACTTTTTCTGCCCCACATAATAAATATTCTAGAATTGATTATCTATTCCCATCCCAGAAAGACATAACCTTTCTAACCGCTGCCACCATTGAACCAATGCTGCTGTCAGACCACCACCCAATCACAATGACCCTGACATTCCCTGACAAACACATCTCCAAAAATATTTGGCGTCTGGACTCCTCTCTGCTTACTTCAGAAGAAGCCGTCAAAGGCAACCGTAGTTCTATACACACATTTTTTCTAGAGAACGACACACCTGATACAGCACCACTTACCCAATGGGAGGCCCATAAATGTGTCATTCGAGGGAAATTCATCGTCCTTAAATAATCTCGTCGAAAGGCCCAACAACAAATAATTACAGATTTACTCGACAAGATTAAAAACCTTGAGCTAGCCCACAAACAATCACAAGCACAGAAAATTTATCACGAGCTTACCCAAAACAGAAAACTTTTACGTGAAGAACTAAACCGTAAAACGCAACACATATTTATCCTACACCAAAAGCTCTTCTATGAGTTTGGCAACAAATGCGGAAAATATCTAGCTAGAGCCCTCCAGACCAGGAAAGCAAACACAAACATTCACACCATCAAAGATCCTCAAGGGAGGGCCCATATCACCCCGACAGACATAGCAGCCCAATTTGAGACTTATGCCCTGTACACACGGTTGGACTTTCCGACGGAATATGTGTGATCGGAGCTTGTTGTTGGAAATTCCGACCGTGTGTGGGCTCCACCGGACTTTTTCCATCGGAATTTCTGACACGCAAAGTTTGAGAGCAGGCTATAAAATTTTCCAACAACAAAATCTGATCCTTTAAATTACGATCGTGTGTAGACAAATCAGACGGACAAAGTGCCACGCATGCTCAGAATAAATTAAGAGGCGAAAGTTATTGGCTATTGCCCCGTTTATAGTTCCGACGTACGTGTTTTACGTCACCGCGTTCGGAACGATCGGATTTTCTGACAACTTTGTGCGACCGCGTGTATACAAGACAAGTTTGAGCCAACATCCGTTGGAAAAAATCCATGGATTTTGTTGTCGGAAGGTCCGATCAATGTCCGACCGTGTGTATGGGGCATTACTACTCTAACTTATATAATCCCCCCAAACATACAACAAACCATAATAGATCTGAAACTCGATACAAATCCTTCCTCAACAAATTCTGCCCAAAACCCATAGACAAAGAGGATGCCATTCAGTTAGAAAACCCTATTTTGGAAGAAGAACTCAAATCGGCAATCAAACAGCTTAAAAATGGTAAGAGTCCGGGCCCCGATGGGCTTACAGCTGCCTACTACAAGGCCTTTATGGACACTTTAGCCCCACATATGATTAAGACCTTTAACTCCTTAACATCGTCCACTCTCCCATTCCATAGATTACTGGAAGCTCGTATTACAGTGATCCCAAAAGAGGAGAAAGACCCTACATTAGTTAGTAACTACAGGCCGATATCCTTATTGAGTGTCGATATAAAGCTATATGCCAAGATTCTAGCCTCCCGTCTTTTACCCTTCTTGCCTTCTCCGATAGGGAGAGACCAAGTTGGTTTCATACCTGGACGAGAAGCCAGGGATAATACAATTAAATCCCTTAATATACACCACTGGATTACAACCCACAAACAAGAGGGATTCCTTTTATCGCTAGATGCAGAAAAGGCGTTCGACAGGTTGGCATGGGACTACCTAGGAGCAGTTCTGAGACATATTGGTCTCCAGGATTGGATGTTCAATCCCATCATGTCCCTTTGTACAACGCCAACCGCCAGAGTGCGTGTAAACGGTCACCTGTCGAACGCCTTCTCCATTAGTAATGGGACAGGACAGGGATGCCCCCTTTCCCCAATTTTATTCGTTTTAACCCCTGAACCCTTCCTCCAATGTCTCAGATCTAACAACAATGTCAAAGGCGTTCCCATTGCTGATCGCACCTATAAGATAGCCGCCTTCGCCGATGACATACTACTATTCCTAAAGGAACCGCACATTTCAATCCCAGGTCTGCTAGGAGAAGTGAATTTCTTCCATAGTATCTCCAATTTTAAGATTCATTTTGCAAAATCCCAGGCCCTGAATATCTCCCTTTCGCAGGAAAAGGTAACACAATGCAAAAACAACGGCAAACCTTTCAGACATATTCTCCAAAAATGACCAACCCATTCCTAAAACCATCGCAAACGAGCTCAGTAAGTGGAACAACCCCCATTTTTCCTGGTTTGGAAGGGCAGCAATCCTAAAGATGGACATACTCCCACGCATTCTGTACATCTTGCAAACCATACCCATTAAGCTCCCCCCGACCTTCTTTCAATTATACAAACGACTGTGTACTAGGTTCCTATGGAGGGGGAAAAGACCTAGGATAGCGTAGGAACAACTGACAAAACCTAAAACAAAGGGGGGCATTGGTCTCCCGGACCTCAAGAAATACTATTGGGCTTGCCACCTTTCTAGGATTGTAGATTGGTCAGTGCATGGCCAATACAAAGACTGGGTCACGCTTGAACACACATTTTCCCCCCTGCCACTTGCCTTGGACCTTACCCAAACACATCCCAAGGAATCTGATTAATCACCCTCTTATTGCCCTGACACTCAACTGTTTCAAAGAAACCTGCCGAAAGCTACACATCTCCTCTATCCCTGGATCCCTTACATCTGTAAAACTTAATCCAGCATTCCCACCTGGTATGTCCACCAACTTTTTGGCAGACACCTGGCAACACACAGAGATTTTAGCCTACCACTTCTTCCGATCGTGCATATTTCTGGAGCGGTCCTCCCTACAAGCCAACACAGACAATAATGCCTTTCCTCTCTGGACATATTTCCAGATCAGACATTTCCTGAAAGAAGCTGACCGTGTATCCCATCCTGTCTCGTCTGCTCACACCATTTGAACAGCTATGCTCCCACTCTGCACCCCAACAACATATGATGTCCAACATTTACAACATACTATCCTCTGATAGCTCGATGAAAACTAACAAAGCTTGTTTAAGCTGGGAAAGAGACTTACAAACAGAAATGACAGAGACACAATGGGAACACATTTCTAAAATAACACACAAAGGCTCCCTCAATGTCTCCATCCAAGAAAATAACTATAAAATTCGAATGCGCTGGTACAGAACCCCAGTAATTCTCAAAAAATATAACTCTGCCATTTCTGATAAATGCTGGAGGTGTTCCAGGGAAACAGGTACTTTAGAGCACATATGGTGGTCCTGTTCTTTAATCCAGCCATTCTGGACCCAAATCCAGGAATTGATATCACAAATCTCTACATACACTCTAGAACACACCCCAATGCAGTTTCTCCTTCACCACTCGGACAAGCAGACGCACCAATATCGCAAAACACTTATTTCACCCCTAATAAATGTGGCCAAATTGTGTATCCCTCTTTACTGGGGAACAACCCATGTCCCGACTGTCCCTGAATGGCTCAAGCGAGTAGAAAAATTTGCGGAAATGGAGGAATTAATCTCCAGAGCCAAAGATTGTCCTACCAAATTTTCACACACATGGGCTTGTTGGACCCACTTCCGCACCACAGATAAGTACAAAATTTTGACAAACCAAACTATCATGAACCACGCACCCCAGGACGATAACAACCCTTAATGACTCTACTACACCTCATGAGCTAACCTCATCAAAACATGAGATAATTGGCCTCCCTCAACTAAACAAGGGGAGATTGAGGGAGGACCCTTATCAATTTAGCTAATTAAACACCCAACTATCTCCAAGCCTTTGGGGATGATGGCGGAGACTGGGAGGTGTCCCAAACCCCACCCATCCCCTCCTCTCCCCCTCCCCCCCCCTTTTTTTTTTCTTTTTTCTTTTTCTCTCCTTTCCTTCTTCTCCCTCTTTTTCTCCACCCCCTCCTCTTCGTCACCTTTATCTCCTCTCTTCCTAGGTTTACACCATAAACCAATCTCTCTATCTAACTGACCTTCATTTTACCAAACGCGGATATTCAACCAACCTCAGCTGCTTAGGTCTTAAAAGGAAGTAATTACCCAAAGCTGGTTGCCACCTCATGTATTAGCATTCTCCAGGCCTATCCACAGAACAATCCCAAACATACTTTAGTATCAGAGAGAAGTAATGTTACTGTGAGAAGCATGATTACTTAGCAGAATAACCACAACCAAACCTTATGTCTTTATAAGTGTTTTCTCTATCGACTTAAACTGAAAAGTGTTTTGTAACCATTATTGTATGCCAGTTATGATTTCCGCTGCTATTAAACCTTTTGTATTACCTCAGACACCTTGTTTAACCTCCCTGGCGGTATGATCATTTCAGATTTTTGATGCTGAAAGCGGTACAATTATTTTGCACGGAAATTTGGCGTTTTATAATATAGGTCTGTATTTCTTAGGAATAACTCACTTAAATCTGTCCAAACAAGAGTCTAGTAGACATCCTGGGTATGATAAAGTTTGAAAAATGAAATAAAAAATTATAATAGAATAAATAGCTATAAATAATTATAACAAATAATAATATAATAATAATAAAAATTATTCAATAATGTAATCAAATAAAAAACACTGACATTTGCTCAGTTGCAGAATTTTTAGTGTTTGATGACAAATTTTCCCACGAATCACTATCGCTCAATTCTGCAAGTGATTCTAATTTATTATCGCTGTTTTCTAGGTGGTCTAAAGGCACTTTTGACGTATATGGACATTTTTTGGTTGCTATGGACAATCTCCAGTTTCCTGGCAGAAAGAATAGTATTTATAATATAAAACTGCATGCAGGACACTGGACAAACCACTAGGGACAAAGGGGATGTGTAATTTTTTGATACAGTACTGTAATCTGTAAGATTACAGTATACTTTATCTATACTGTGTTTTTTACTTTTTGAATTTGGCGCCGAACTCCGTCTCTGTGCGTCGCAACGCTCGCAGGGAACTGAGCTCGGCACTGTGAATCGGCTCGCAGATCACAGCGGGGAGACATCGTAGGATCCAGGGGACAAGGTAAGTAACCTTTACATGGATCCTGAGATGCAATCCCGAGTCTGGCTCGGGGTTACCGCTTTTGGTACTGAAAATCCACCCCGAGCCAGACTCAGGAATAACGCCAGGGAGGTTAAATGCATTGTAAACCTTATTCTAGTTACCAATAAAATATTATGGAAAAAAAAAAAAAAGCATAACAATCCAAGCTCGGCATATAGAGACTCATCGGCTCCACCAATCAACAGGAAGGCGTCATACAGGAAAAAAAGATTGCCACATAGCTGTAGCACCCTCTACCATAGGTAGGTGCTAGAGTAGTGCTTGTATTTTTACTGCCAGTGCAGGTACATTTAGGCAGGCCTAGCTGTGAGCTAGGCCTGTTTGTTTTGATCTGGGGGCAGGGGAGTGGTTTAATGTAGCAGCAGGTGACTGACATGTGCTTCAGCTCTTTGGTACCTTCTTTGTTTCCATTGAGAAGGTTCTGGAAAATAGGCAGGGCAGAGTGCTGGAGTGACATGGGGTGTATTTGGGAGCCCTGACCAATCCTCAACAAGATTGGCAGTGGGCAGGCCCCCTATATATACACTAATGGTCAGCCTATTGTGGGAGGAGTTGTCAGGTGGAAGAACTGAATGATGGAGTGTTAGACTGACGTGGTCTGAGGGAACCCCTTTTCTGAGGGGGGGTGAACGCAGGCCTGGAGCTCGAGAGCTGGGAGGGAGCCTCTCTTTACAAGGTCACTGAGAGGTGTCCTGGAGCAGGAGGGGGACAGTTGGGAGCACTACTGGACAAATCATTTGAGAAGGATGCATGCCGGTGTCGGTGAGGGAGAAGCACAGTAAGAAGCTCTGAGAGAGACATGCCAGGATTGAATGTGGAGCCAGAGGGAGAGACTGTGGTGTTGTTGAATTTAAGTGGCTGCAGCCAGAAGGGTTGGCAGGATTCGCATCAGACGTGCTGGGAGCAGTAGTCCACCAAGGATCAGTTAGCACAATTATCTTCTTCATCTAAAATGGCTACTAGGAAAATGTTAGGACTTATTCAGAGAGAGGCCTAGCCATGTGCTGACGGTGACAGGAATCTAGAACTGGACAGTTTGAGGAAAGCAAGAATCTCAAGTAGTGTGCTGGAGGAGATGTGAAGTAGCAGAGACTGTCAGTTTAGATTCAAGTACATTTATTTCCATTACTAAAAAGATTTATCATTTGGGCATCCCATGTCCCTTTTCCCCATCTAAGTTTAATCCCCTAAAAAAAACAATAAAAACAAGCAAGAGACTGTTCATTGACTGAAAACGTGTGCCTAAAATGGACGTCTGACCAGCAGGGTGATGTGTGGATGCTGAAACACACGCAGTGACCCCACGGGGGCACCGCTACATAGCATAAAATCCTTGGCTAACAATGTATTAAATAAAGTATTGCACTTACATCAATGTAGATAAAAACAGGCCTTTATATAATGTGATCACAAGGAGAAAAACGCAGTGTTGTGGGGCCAGCACAGTACGTCCCAAGGTTTCGTCTACCAAGACATCATCAGGGGTATGGGATACCATACGCCATACTCCAGATGATGTCTTACAAGTGGTGATGCAATCCCAAATTAATAGAAATGATAGTCAAGGCAAATAGAGTAAAATTACCAAGGCAATAATAGTGTGTCATCAAAGTCTAAACAATGCTTAACCCAAGGAAGCCAGAGTTTCTCAAATTGACCAATTCGATCTCTTCTGATTGCTACCATTTTAGCATGAATAAGAGCTTTATTAGTTTTGTGTATGGTTTCAGCAAGAATTACATATTTAGTTTTCCATGCCTAAAAAATGGTTTGTTTTGCAGCTGTTAGGAGCTGTAAAAGAAGGCGAAATAGATTCTGTGTGATCCCATCAGGTTTCAGGTTTAATAGAGCTGTAGCAGAATTGGGCTGTATAGATGTATCAAATATTTTGGAGGCCAAGTTAAAAACTGCCTTCCAGAATTTTTGGGCAATTGGGCAATCCCACCAAATATGAAGTTGAGTGCCAGATTCTGAACAGCCGCAAAAAGAAGCTCCAGGGTAATCAGAAGAATATTTCAATATTCTAGCGGGAACCAAATACCAATGGGTTAGCACCTTAAAGTTAGTTTTCACAGCAACAACATTAGAAGAAGCAGACTTAGTGGCGGACCATATGCTAAACAATTCAATAGCATTAAATGAGCGATTAAGGTCCAGTTCCCATTTGGAGACCTATGGGGGGGACCAGTGTTAGCACTAGCTAAAGTTTGCTTATAGAGAAAGGAAACAAGTCCTCTAGCTCGAGGGTCAGAAATACATATGCATTCAAAATGCGACATCTGAGATAGTTGGGAGTTGGAATTGAGACTCTGTGTTCCTGTGTGTTCCTGGATACATGCACAGCCGTGCAATGGTGGTGAGACAACTTTTGTTATTCTGAAGAAATCGGCTGTGCATGTATCCAGGAACACAGCTAAAGGACAAGGGGTTGCAGAAACTGATGAGTCATAACTATTATGCTGATCAGCACTACCTCAAGGAGAGTGTCCGGTCTATATAGCAGTGGATATTTATGATCACATGCTAACCCCCATGAGAGTGGGTTGAGGCTCTGTCCGGCCAAACACGAGAGTGGGAGGCCTTAATAGCTGGTGAGTTTGAACTTTAGAAGGGAGTGGAATCACGTCACGGAGGTGTGGTGGATGTTCTTGAATCACAGCTGAGCGGATTGGAGACACCCTCACTTTTGGAATTTCTTCGCATGTCTTCACGATTTATGTGGACTGTTAATTTTGGGGGTTTTTTTAATTTTTTTTTTTTGTTTTTTAGTCATCAATTTATTCACATTAGTTTTTTTCCTCTCAGTCTGGTTTTTAATGCTGGTACTAATATACCAGTTTAACACAACTGTCACAGGGTGTATTATATTGAACTTATTTGTTTCACAGTTCAGTCATACTGCTGATTTCATCATTTTTATTTGTATATAATATTTTTTGTGTTTCACTTGTGTTAGAGTGTCACAATTTACCAAGGTGTTCATATATGGTTTTCACATGGTATAGTAATAGGGGAGTTTACCTTGCCTGTGCACTTTAAACTCATCCTATATACACAGCCTTTTAAATTCAGCGCACTTCCAGCCCACTTTACAGCATCAGGGTGTGCGGTAGTGCCTGTCTCACTCCCACAACAAGGGGGGGATAGCGCCAATATACAGGCATACCCCTCCCCCTTTTTAACCCCTTCTGTTCCTGCAATATAGGGAATACCCTTGAATGGTTGCCAGCCAATCATGAGAGCTATTGAACCTCCTTCCTCCTCATACAGTAGCAGCTCCAATTCTTGTCCGCCAGACTCCTGGCATTAGTGAACATGCCTCGTAGTTTTGTCCGGACGCATATTATCTGCTTATTGGGTGTTATTGAGGCTTATTGAGGTTGCAAATAGGACTTGTTACTATACTTACCATGGGTTTAGGTGCTTTAATCAACCTACCACAAATGCCCCCAATACTACCCACTGAAATACGTTCCACACTGGCTATCTCTATGTCTGCCCCCCCCCCGTCTCCTAGTTTAAAAGCCCCTCTAACTTTTTGGCCTTCTTCACTCCCAGCAGATCTTCACCTTCCTCATTTAGGTGCAGTCCATCCCTTCTATAGAGCTGGTAACAGACTGAAAGTTTTCCAGGAACCCAAACCCCTCTTTTCTACACCAGCTCCTCAGCCACTTGTTTACTTCCCTAATCTCCCACTGCCTTTCTGGTGTGGCTCGAGGTACCGGTAGTATTTCTGAGAATATTACCTTGGAGGTCCTTTTCCCCAATTTAGCTCCTAAGTTCCAAAAAAAGTTTTTGTTTAGAACACTCCATCTTCCTCTGACTTTGTCATTGGTGCCAATGTGCACCATGACAGCCGGGTCTTCCCCAGCCCCCCCAGTAATCTGTCCACCAGATCCGTAATGTGCCAAACCCGAGCGCCCAGTAGACAACATACAGTTCGGCGTTTCAGGTCCTTGTGACAGATTGCCGTCTCTGTACTTCTGAGAATGGAGTTCCCTACCACCAAAATCTTCCTTTCCTTCCCCTTGGCTTCCCCCCACTCTCACTGGAGGAGTTTTCCCCCTGGCAGATTGGGGCGTCACTCTGCTCCAGCAACGCTCCCTGACTGGTTTCACCAATGAAATGCAACGGGACGTACTTATTGAGATGTTCCAGCTCAGGATCAGCCTCTTATTCTTTCCCCTATACCCTTCCTGACTGTCACCCATCTACTCTTTTCCGGTGCCTGCACAACTTTATCTCCACCCATCTCGGTGCTGGCCCCTGCTGGCACCTGCTGGGTACGTTCTCAGCTCTCCTTTAGGATTGAGATTCTTTTTAGTGTTGACAGTTACTTCCCTAGATTCAGAACCTGAGCTTCCAAGGAATCAATGTGCTTACAATTTGCACAGCAAAATTCGCCCTCGATCAGATTATCAAGGAACACATACATGTGGCCAGATGTACACGAGTCGCATCTTCATCCCTCGCCGGTCATCGTACCTACGAATTTAATGGGGATTGGGAATGATGCTCTGTCCAATTAACAACTAGCTTCCTGACACCAATACTTAACAATACAATACACAGGTACTCAAATACACAGGTACTCACAGCACCCGTGCACTCGGGTACTCACAGCACTCTACACAGGTACTCACAATATTCACAATACTCAGGTAGTTATACAATACTCAGGTACTCACAATACACAGGCACTCAAAATACTCAGGTATTCAAAATACTCACAATACACAGGTAATCACAATCCTCACAATACTCAGGTAGTTATACAATATTCAGGCACTCACAATTTTGTGGCAAAACTTTGTGGTTATGTAGCTATGACTAAGCACTGTTGAGAGTGTGAAACGTGTCAGTTAATCTATCCTGCACCCTGCTATGCCAGGTTCTCCTGGCACAGATTGATCCCATTAGGGGTGCCAGGGGCAGGGATTGCTCCCTTCTTTTTCTGCTGCCGCTGTCCTCCGGTCCCTAGACCAAAATCAAGAAAGCTATGGATGTTTCTATATAGCCTAGTCCATAGTTGACAAGAATACCCCTAATGACTCAACTAGGTTTCAATGCTACTGGCCTACTCCTCCACATCTACAATATTCTGTCAGTTACTGTATTGTACATTGTTATTATGCAATGTAATGATCTTTCTATGTTATGATAAATAAAAATCTTTTGAAAGTAAAAAATTTAGGCAATATAGCCATCTTAATGACATACATTTTGCCTATCCAGGATAGAGGGATAGAGGACCATTGTGATAATAATTCAGTAACCTGTTTAACCACTTAAGGACCCCGGGCCTATTTTTTAAACTTGGTGTTTACAAGTTACTTAGAACTCCTAAACATTATATATTTGTTTTCAGACACCCTAGTGAATAAAATGGCTGTCGCTGCAATAGTTTTTTTGGACAAAAAACACCTTTTTTAATAAAAAAATAAGACAACAGTAAAGTTAGCCCAATTTGTATTTATATTTTGAAAGATAATGTTACGCTGAGTAAATTGATACCCAACATGTCATGTTTCAAAATTGTGCCCACTCGTGGAATGACGACAAACTTTGACCCTTAAAAATCTCCATAGGCGATGTTTAAAAATTATCCATTATTATACCAATGCCGGAAAAAATTATGCCTAACGTGCAAATTTGTTGACCATGGACAAAAAAACTTCACTGTTAAAGACAAAACATACACCATAAAAGACTTTTATAATTGCTCCAGTGAATACGTGGTGTACTGCCTGACCTGCCCATGTGGTCTCTTTTATGTGGGCAGGACCATACGCCCCCTACGCCAACGTTTTGGCGAACACAGACGTTTCATAGAAAAGGGCTGGGACAAACACAGTGTCCCTCTTCATTTTTTGAAGGAACACCAAAAATCTACCATGGGCCTCAGAGTCTGGGTCATCGAGGCCATGCCCAGAGGTCTTCCTGCTGCAGAACGTTTTAAACGCCTGTGTCAGCAGGAGGCCTACTGGATATATTCATTGGGTACTCTCTCGCCAGGGGGACTCAATGAAGAATTAGAAACACATTCTTTGTTGTAGTTTACTCCCCCCCCCCTTCCCCTCTCCAATCATACATTCATTCTTCACTTTCTCATTATATATATATACACCTTGCCCATCACTATACAAACCATGTAGAAGTTTCTTACAACATAAAAATACCCCCATGGTCCTTTGCTGTCATATCATCCAGTCACCTGAGGGACCGCTGTCCCCTCATGGACCCAGATAGCAAATCCATCGTTCTATATAACAACTTCACCCCCTTTCTATTTTTCATTGTTTTTTTCCCATTTTTATTTTTATTTTTCATTTTATTTTTTAGTTTATATTTATTTATTTATTTATTTATTTATTTATTTATTTTCCACATTTTTTCATCTTCTAAATAAATGTTTTAACTCTAATTCCACTTACTATTATTATCCTTATATTTATTAAACTTACCCCCAATTCAACATATTTTTAATTCTTCATACTTTACTTTCAACTTTTTTGTGCTTTTTGGAAGATTGTGGGTCTGCTGGCTGTTGTGGTTCCACAGCCACAGACCTCCAGCCCATACACCTTAACCCAATTAACCTAATTAACCTAATTGCCTCCACTATATATTCAAGCTGCTCTCCTCCAGGGAGCAAAAAGGCCAGTAGAAGGAGCTGTGAGCCCCGAGCGCGTAGCCTGTACTATCCCTGCATTATCCCCAACACCAGCCTGTACGTTTGCCGTGCATCAGTGACGTCATTTCCTCTTCTGCACTCCAGAGTGGTCAGCGTGGAGCTTTCCATGCACTGGATGCAGTGGTTCAGCCTGTGTACAGACTCCACACCCAGACGCCTGAAGGAATGAAATCCGAGCCGGAAACAAGATCACAGCACATCCCAGGACACTTTTAAATCTCAAAGAAACACCTCCACCCTGCGGACCAGTAAGTGTAATTGTTACACTAACTTTTATTTTTGCATAAACAAGCTACCACAGTTGGCGCCTCCACACCCCTCCTTTTTTCAACATTGATTATCAACAGTGGTAATGGACACCCTCTGAGGATGGCTGCCTCCTCATTCTAGAATTTACCTGCCTTATTTTAATGTGCTATTATAGCTACCATTGTACTATGTACCTTAGACATCACATGTTGCGGAGCGCCGGAAAACCCCCCCCTTTTGTTCCTCTTAAATGTGAGATCTGGGATCAAAAAGACCTCAGATCTCACGTCTACACTTAAATGCAATAAAAAAAAGAAAAAAAAAAGAAATAAAAAAATGTCCCCTTTAAGACCAATGTGAGGAAGCGATGTTTCACCTCGCTTCAGTCTTTCAATATTATGGAACTGAACAGGGGGCCATCTTTCCCTCAGCTCCATGTCTTGATTGGTTCCGCCGCTACCGACTGCTCCGGTAAGCAGCAAAGGCGATAAAAGTGATCTCACGGTGAATTCGCTGCAGAGACCACTTTTATCAGAAAGAGGACCGCCCGCCGTTTCAGAATATACCAGGGTTATGGTAGCTATCTGCTGCCATAACCTTGGTATTCTATGTCAAACAGATGCTGTGGGGCATCTGCCCAGGGCCCAGCCATTGTAGGGGGGCCCCAAAGCTGCTGAGTTCAGCTCTGGCGCTTGTCACTTGATAGCTCAACTGCTTGCTACAGTCACTTGTTAATACAGAAGGGCTGCTTCCTTATTTGCAAGTGACAGCGCTCCTCTCCCGGCTGCCATTCACATCCCTCTCTGCTCTACACAAATAGAGCTGTATACGAGAAGAGAGGAAGGGGCGGGGGATAAGAAGCTCCTCCACGGACATGCATATTGCAGCTTCTCTTGTGCAGCCCTGCCCCACTCTGATGGTTTTTAAGTAATGGAGTCCTGAGGCGGGGACGGGTGGTATTGGTGCAGAAGAATGCTATGTATTGAATGGGGGGTTTAAACTGGAATCAGAGGGAGGAAAGCTCTGTACTTGGGAGGGGGACTTGGATGTACTTAACACACCCCTAAACCCTGCAATCTGTATATAGCGCACCCCTCCAACGTGCACTCCATACATAGCACACCTCTCAATCCTGCACTCTGTAACGCACCCCTCAACCCTGCATGTAACGCATCCCTCAACCCTGCACTCTGTATGTAATGCATCCCTCAACCCTGCACTCTGTTTGTAACACACCCCTCAACCCTGTACTCTGTATGCAACAGATCCCTCAATCCTGCACTCTGTATGCAAAGCACCCCTCAATCCTGCACTCTATGTAATGCACCAGTCAACTCTGCACTCTGTATGTAACGCACCCCCCAATCCTGCACTCTGTATGTAACGCACCCCTCAATCCTGCACTCTGTATGTAACGCACCCCTCAATTCTGCACTCTGTATATAATACAGCCTTCAACCATGCACTCTGTACATAGCTCACCTCTCAGTCCTGCATTCTGTACATAGCGTACCACTCAACCTTGCACTCCATACAAAGCACACTCCTCAGTTCTGCACTCTGTACGTAGCTCACCCCTCAACACTTTTCTACTGCAGGCAGCATGGCTAGTCATTTATTTCTGGGAGCCTGTCCTTAGGGATACTGCTCACGTTGGACTATGTGCCTTCCTGCACTCAGTTAACCTTCACAGTTGTGTTCTCTGCTTGGTTCATTGCTAATAGCAAGTTCTGGGAGTTTTCTGTCTATTGGTGGGTCCCCTCACCTCCCCAGTCCATGGTGTGCAGGCAGTGAGGAGATGATGTGCTGTAACCTTTAGCAACCAATCAATGAGCTGTATTGATGTGCTGTAACCTCTAGCAACCAATAAGTGGTAATGATGCACAGTAACCTCTAGCAACCAATGAGTGAGCAGGAATAATGTGCAGTAACCTCTAGCAACCAATGAGTGAGCAGTAAGCATGTAACCTCTAGCAACCAATCGATTAGCAGTAATGATTAGCAAGATATTGTAGCAACCAATCAGCAAGCAGAAATGTGCTGTAACCTAGCAACTAATCAGTGAGTCATAATGTGTGCTGTAACCCCTAGCATCCAGTCAGTGAGCGGTAATGATATGCTGTAGCCTTTGGCAACCAATTGCAATCACTTCCTGATCTGCTACAGTAAACTGATTTTGAGTGGGAGGGGGAGCTGGGGGGCCCAAAGAAAATGTTTGCCCAGGGTCCAATCAATATTAAAGATGGCCCTGGGAGTGAGTTGTATTCCTAGGTATGGAAGTCTATTGCCCCGTACACACAGTCGGATTTTCCGATGGATAATGTCCGATCGGAGCGTGTTGTCGGAAATTCTGACTGTGTGTGGGCTTCATCAGACATTTTCCATCGGATTTTCCGACACACAAAGTTTGAGAGCAGGCTATAAAATTTTCCGACAACAAAATCCGAATGCGTCAATTCCGACCGTTTGAGGCCAGTTCCGACGCTCAAAGTGCCACGCATGCTCAGAAGAAATTCCGAGACAGAACCGCTCGGTCTGGTAAAATTAGCGTTCGCAATAGATACAACACTTTCGTCACGGTGCAATGTTAAAAATGGTTTAATACAGCGCACTCTTTTCTTCTTTATAATGTGAGAAGAATGAAGTAGTTTTGCTGCTCATATTCACACAGACTTCTCACAAACTTCTTTCTTTATTATTTATCGGGATTCCCTCAATATATTTTGATTTGTCACATCTGACAAAATTATTTTTGGGTTATTTTATTTTTTTTTTATTTTAAGGCATCATTTTTTCTTTTTTAGGTTTGTATTTTTTTAAGGCTGATCTTTGTTTTATTTTAATTTTAGTTTTACTCCAGAATATTTTTGTGTGTCAAGTTACCATAACACCATTGATATCTTGTATTATTTAATCTCAAGGAGATTGTTTGGTGTTGGTGTCTCTTGTTAATTTCACATTGTACTTTAGAAATGTACCTGAATCCTCACAAACAAACTGTCCTTTTTGAAGGAAAACACACATAGGCGGGTATAATTGAAACAAAAATTCCTTTATTAAGGGCTCAGAACCAAACAAAGAGGAAGGCAACGCTGGAGAAACAGCAGAAATTGGCGAAGCCTTGGACCCCCAGGGCAGACATCAATTCTTTAACATCAAAATTGGTGGCCTGAGGAGTCCATATGTAAGGGAGTGCAGTCTGGTCCAGAAGTCCCAGAGATGCGGAAAGCAGCAGATGACATCTGTGTCCCCAGGCTGTGGTACTACAAGAGGCTGCATCTTTTGCCAGACCAGACTGGACCCAGGGTCATCACTTTCTGGTCTTCTTTCCATGCTTCCTTCCTGGCTGTGGCTCTGCTGTTGGAGATGTGGCAGGAGGAGGAGGAGTAGGACCTGGAGGAGGAGGAGAAGGAGGAGGAGGACCATGTTTGAGGTCACAAATGTGGGTAGCGGATGTTATTTGGCCCCTCAACCCCTTATTGAGAGCTTCCAACATTAAGGACTCACACATTTTGCAGGCAATTATGCCAGCAAAGTCCTCCTCCACAGTGTGGGGGGCTGTCAGGGCCTCTGTAGCATTCTCAAAGATCCCTATGGCAGCCTCCTCCAGGGTACTACTCTTCCTGCCACTTTCTCTTTGCAGGTGGCTGGGAGGGACCTGGATATCAGGCAGCCTGCTCGGGCTGGCCACCTCCTGGCTGAGACTTCCCTATGTTTGAAAAAGGGACATGGTTTTAGTTTTTGCATCATCAATCCCAATCATAAATTAGTACTCCAAACTAAAATCTAGTTAACATCATTGATTGGACAAGCAGAAATATTTAGAGGAATGCTATACCTGGCTCAAGCTGGGCTCCTCCACATGTTGCTGCATGGAAGGCCCAGGTTGGGCGTCAGAAGCCTCAGCTGGGGGGGAAGGAAGACTGGAGAGTGATGACCTGGGTTCAGTCTGGCCTGCCAGAAAATGCAGCCTGTCATAGTACCACATCCTGGGGACATAGATGTCATCTGCTGCACCGAATCTCTGGGAATTCTGGACCTTCTTGTGCTCCCTTAGATAAGTGCTCCTCAAGCCACCAATTAGGATCTTCAAATAGGTCATGAGTGCCGTGGGGATCACCGTCTTCACAAATTCCAGCAATTGATCCAGTGCTGCCTTCCTCTTTGTTTGGTTCTTATATTCAGGGTGGTTTATCTCCCAAAGACAAGGCAGCTCCCTGAACATATCTATGAAGATTGCCATAAAGTCGGTATCTTTCAAGATATCCATTTTCACTGCAAGACACAACACAAGACAAACCCTAATGTCGGGCAAAACTCTCCTAATCTAGTTACAATATAGGCCTTAATCTAGAAGCAGTATAGACCCAAGTTTGGCTCTTACCTTCCTTATCACGATCGGCGCCTCCGCTACTCCTTCCTCCGCTCACAGATCATACGTACACGTATACACGTGTTACGCTTTATACATACTGCGCATGCGTGTAACTCCGCCCGCCCCTGATTTTCTTTCTAGTCTATTCCCCGCCCCTTTTCGTTCGGCACAGTGGGTGAAGAGCACATGGCGGAGTCAGAGCAGGTGCGTGCTAATTATAGCAACGAGGAGGAGGAGGAGGAAAGCCCGGATCCGGAAACGTCCCGATCCAGAAGGAGACGATTTAAGGCCTCAAATATGTCCTTTGGTGAGATGTTGGAGATGGTCGACATCCTGAAGAAGGCCGACTATGACGGAAAGTATGGACCTTACCCCAACTCCAATATCAGAAAGGCCAAGATCAGGCGACAGTGGTCAAAAGTCTGCACCAGAATTTCGGGGTACGACGATCGAAAGATCAACTCAGGAAGCAGTGGTTGGACCTGAAATTAAGAGAGCCCGAGTAGTACAGAAAGATAAATAAAAATCTTTTGAAAGTAAAAAATTTAGGCAATATAGCCATCTTAATTACATACATTTTGCCTATCCAGGATAGAGGGATAGAGGACCAAATTTGATAATAATTCAGTAACCTGTTTAACCACTTAAGGACCCCGGGCCTATTTTTCAAACTTGGTGTTTACAAGTTACTTAGGACTCCTAAACATTATATATTTGTTTTCAGACACCCTAGTGAATAAAATAATAATAAAAAAATAAGACAACAGTAAAGTTAGCCCAATTTGTATTTATATTTTGAAAGATAATGTTACGCTGAGTAAATTGATACCCAACATGTCATGTTTCAAAATTGTGCCCACTCGTGGAATGACGACAAACTTTGACCCTTAAAAATCTCCATAGGCGATGTTTAAAAATTATCCATTATTATACCAATGCCGGAAAAAATTATGCCTAACGTGCAAATTTGTTGACCATGGACAAAAAAACTTCACTGTTAAAGACAAAACATACACCATAAAAGACTTTTATAATTGCTCCAGTGAATACGTGGTGTACTGCCTGAACTGCCCATGTGGTCTCTTTTATGTGGGCAGGACCATACGCCCCCTACGCCAACGTTTTGGCGAACACAGACGTTTCATAGAAAAGGGCTGGGACAAACACAGTGTCCCTCTTCATTTTTTGAAGGAACACCAAAAATCTACCATGGGCCTCAGAGTCTGGGTCATCGAGGCCATGCCCAGAGGTCTTCCTGCTGCAGAACGTTTTAAACGCCTGTGTCAGCAGGAGGCCTACTGGATATATTCATTGGGTACTCTCTCGCCAGGGGGACTCAATGAAGAATTAGAAACACATTCTTTGTTGTAGTTTACTCCCCCCCCCTTCCCCTGTCCAATCATACATTCATTTTTCACTTTCTCATTATATATATATACACCTTGCCCATCACTATACAAACCATGTAGAAGTTTCTTACAACATAAAAATACCCCCATGGTCCTTTGCTGTCATATCATCCAGTCACCTGAGGGACCGCTGTCCCCTCATGGACCCAGATAGCAACTCCATCGTTCTATATAACAACTTCACCCCCTTTCTATTTTTCATTGTTTTTTTCCCATTTTTATTTTTATTTTTCATTTTATTTTTTAGTTTATATTTATTTATTTATTTTCCACATTTTTTCATCTTCTAAATAAATGTTTTAACTCTAATTCCACTTACTATTATTATCCTTATATTTATTAAACTTACCCCCAATTCAACATATTTTTAATTCTTCATACTTTACTTTCAACTTTTTTGTGCTTTTTGGAAGATTGTGGGTCTGCTGGCTGTTGTGGTTCCACAGCCACAGACCTCCAGCCCATACACCTTAACCCAATTAACCTAATTAACCTAATTGCCTCCACTATATATTCAAGCTGCTCTCCTCCAGGGAGCAAAAAGGCCAGTAGAAGGAGCTGTGAGCCCCGAGCGCGTAGCCTGTACTATCCCTGCATTATCCCCAACACCAGCCTGGACGTTTGCCGTGCATCAGTGACGTCATTTCCTCTTCTGCACTCCAGAGTGGTCAGCGTGGAGCTTTCCATGCACTGGATGCAGTGGTTCAGCCTGTGTACAGACTCCACACCCAGACGCCTGAAGGAATGAAATCCGAGCCGGAAACAAGATCACAGCACATCCCAGGACACTTTTAAATCTCAAAGAAACACCTCCACCCTGCGGACCAGTAAGTGTAATTGTTACACTAACTTTTATTTTTGCATAAACAAGCTACCACAGTTGGCGCCTCCACACCCCTCCTTTTTCAACATTGATTATCAACAGTGGTAATGGACACCCTCTGAGGATGGCTGCCTCCTCATTCTAGAATTTACCTGCCTTATTTTAATGTGCTATTATAGCTACCATTGTACTATGTACCTTAGACATCACATGTTGCGGAGCGCCGGAAAACCCCCCCCTTTTGTTCCTCTTAAATGTGAGATCTGGGATCAAAAAGACCTCAGATCTCACATCTACACTTAAATGCAATAAAAAAAAGAAAAAAAAAAGAAATAAAAAAATGTCCCCTTTAAGACCAATGTGAGGAAGCGAGTTTCACCTCGCTTCAGTCTTTCAATATTATGGAACTGAACAGGGGGCCATCTTTCCCTCAGCTCCATGTCTTGATTGGTTCCGCCGCTACCGACTGCTCCGGTAAGCAGCAAAGGCGATAAAAGTGATCTCACGGTGAATTCGCTGCAGAGACCACTTTTATCAGAAAGAGGACCGCCCGCCGTTTCAGAATATACCAGGGTTATGGTAGCTATCTGCTGCCATAACCTTGGTATTCTATGTCAAACAGATGCTGTGGGGCATCTGCCCAGGGCCCAGCCATTGTAGGGGGGCCCCAAAGCTGCTGAGTTCAGCTCTGGCGCTTGTCACTTGATAGCTCAACTGCTTGCTACAGTCACTTGTTAATACAGAAGGGCTGCTTCCTTATTTGCAAGTGACAACGCTCCTCTCCCGGCTGCCATTCACATCCCTCTCTGCTCTACACAAATAGAGCTGTATACGAGAAGAGAGGAAGGGGCGGGGGATAAGAAGCTCCTCCACAGACATGCATATTGCAGCTTCTCTTGTGCAGCCCTGCCCCACTCTGATGGTTTTTAAGTAATGGAGTCCTGAGGCGGGGACGGGTGGTATTGGTGCAGAAGAATGCTATGTATTGAATGGGGGGTTTAAACTGGAATCAGGGGGAGGAAAGCTCTGTACTTGGGAGGGGGACTTGGATGTACTTAACACACCCCTAAACCCTGCAATCTGTATATAGCGCACCCCTCCAACGTGCACTCCATACATAGCACACCTCTCAATCCTGCACTCTGTAACGCACCCCTCAACCCTGCATGTAACGCATCCCTCAACCCTGCACTCTGTATGTAATGCATTCCTCAACCCTGCACTCTGTTTGTAACACACCCCTCAACCCTGTACTCTGTATGCAACAGATCCCTCAATCCTGCACTCTGTATGCAAAGCACCCCTCAATCCTGCACTCTATGTAATGCACCAGTCAACTCTGCACTCTGTATGTAACGCACCCCCCAATCCTGCACTCTGTATGTAACGCACCCCTCAATCCTGCACTCTGTATGTAACGCACCCCTCAATTCTGCACTCTGTATATAATACAGCCTTCAACCATGCACTCTGTACATAGCTCACCTCTCAGTCCTGCATTCTGTACATAGCGTACCACTCAACCTTGCACTCCATACAAAGCACACTCCTCAGTTCTGCACTCTGTACGTAGCTCACCCCTCAACA
Organism: Aquarana catesbeiana; assembly: GCF_042186555.1. Lineage (NCBI taxonomy): Eukaryota > Metazoa > Chordata > Amphibia > Anura > Ranidae > Aquarana > Aquarana catesbeiana. Next base: position 141,513,220 of record NC_133336.1, on the reverse strand, counting down.
CTTTTCTACTGCAGGCAGCATGGCTAGTCATTTATTTCTGGGAGCCTGTCCTTAGGGATACTGCTCACGTTGGACTATGTGCCTTCCTGCACTCAGTTAACCTTCACAGTTGTGTTCTCTGCTTGGTTCATTGCTAATAGCAAGTTCTGGGAGTTTTCTGTCTATTGGTGGGTCCCCTCACCTCCCCAGTCCATGGTGTGCAGGCAGTGAGGAGATGATGTGCTGTAACCTTTAGCAACCAATCAATGAGCTGTATTGATGTGCTGTAACCTCTAGCAACCAATAAGTGGTAATGATGCACAGTAACCTCTAGCAACCAATGAGTGAGCAGGAATAATGTGCAGTAACCTCTAGCAACCAATGAGTGAGCAGTAAGCATGTAACCTCTAGCAACCAATCGATTAGCAGTAATGATTAGCAGTATATTGTAGCAACCAATCAGCAAGCAGAAATGTGCTGTAACCTAGCAACTAATCAGTGAGTCGTAATGTGTGCTGTAACCCCTAGCATCCAGTCAGTGAGCGGTAATGATATGCTGTAGCCTTTGGCAACCAATTGCAATCACTTCCTGATCTGCTACAGTAAACTGATTTTGAGTGGGAAGGGGAGCTGGGGGGCAAAAAGAAAATGTTTGCCCAGGGTCCAATCAATATTAAAGATGGCCCTGGGAGTGAGTTGTATTCCTAGGTATGGAAGTCTATTGCCCCGTACACACAGTCGGATTTTCCGATGGATAATGTCCGATCGGAGCGTGTTGTCGGAAATTCTGACTGTGTGTGGGCTCCATCGGACATTTTTCATCGGATTTTCCGACACACAAAGTTTGAGAGCAGGCTATAAAATTTTCCGCAACAAAATCCGAATGCGTCAATTCCGACCGTTTGTGGCCAGTTCCGACGCTCAAAGTGCCACGCATGCTCAGAAGAAATTCCGAGACAGAACCGCTCGGTCTGGTAAAATTAGCGTTCGCAATAGATACAACACTTTCGTCACGGTGCAATGTTAAAAATGGTTTAATACAGCGCACTCTTTTCTTCTTTATAATGTGAGAAGAATGAAGTAGTTTTGCTGCTCATATTCACACAGACTTCTCACAAACTTCTTTCTTTATTATTTATCAGGATTCCCTCAATATATTTTGATTTGTCACATCTGACAAAATTATTTTTGGGTTATTTTTTTATTTTTTTATTTTAAGGCATCATTTTTTCTTTTTTAGGTTTGTATTTTTTTAAGGCTGATCTTTGTTTTATTTTAATTTTAGTTTTACTCCAGAATATTTTTGTGTGTCAAGTTACCATAACACCATTGATATCTTGTATTATTTAATCTCAAGGAGATTGTTTGGTGTTGGTGTCTCTTGTTAATTTCACATTGTACTTTAGAAATGTACCTGAATCCTCACAAACAAACTGTCCTTTTTGAAGGAAAACACACATAGGCGGGTATAATTGAAACAAAAATTCCTTTATTAAGGGCTCAGAACCAAACAAAGAGGAAGGCAACGCTGGAGAAACAGCAGAAATTGGCGAAGCCTTGGACCCCCAGGGCAGACATCAATTCTTTAACATCAAAATTGGTGGCCTGAGGAGTCCATATGTAAGGGAGTGCAGTCTGGTCCAGAAGTCCCAGAGATGCGGAAAGCAGCAGATGATATCTGTGTCCCCAGGCTGTGGTACTACAAGAGGCTGCATCTTTTGCCAGACCAGACTGGACCCAGGGTCATCACTTTCTGGTCTTCTTTCCATGCTTCCTTCCTGGCTGTGGCTCTGCTGTTGGAGATGTGGCAGGAGGAGGAGGAGGAGGAGTAGGACCTGGAGGAGGAGGAGAAGGAGGAGAAGGACCAAGTTTGAGGTCACAAATGTGGGTAGCGGATGATATTTGGCCCCTCAACCCCTTATTGAGAGCTTCCAACATTAAGGACTCACACATTTTGCAGGCAATTATGCCAGCAAAGTCCTCCTCCACAGTGTGGGGGGCTGTCAGGGCCTCTGTAGCATTCTCAAAGATCCCTATGGCAGCCTCCTCCAGGGTACTACTCTTCCTGCCACTTTCTCTTTGCAGGTGGCTGGGAGGGACCTGGATATCAGGCAGCCTGCTCGGGCTGGCCACCTCCTGGCTGAGACTTCCCTATGTTCCTCCACATTTTGCTGCATGGAAGGCCCAGGTTGGGCGTCAGAAGCCTCAGCTGGGGGGGAAGGAAGACTGGAAAGTGATGACCTGGGTTCAGTCTGGCCTGCCAGAAAATGCAGCCTGTCATAGTACCACATCCTGGGGACATAGATGTCATCTGCTGCACCGGATCTCTGGGAATTCTGGACCTTCTTGTGCTCCCTTAGATAAGTGCTCCTCAAGCCACCAATTAGGATCTTCAAATAGGTCATGAGTGCCGTGGGGATCACCGTCTTCACAAATTCCAGCAATTGATCCAGTGCTGCCTTCCTCTTTGTTTGGTTCTTATATTCAGGGTGGTTTATCTCCCAAAGACAAGGCAGCTCCCTGAACATATCTATGAAGATTGCCATAAAGTCGGTATCTTTCAAGATATCCATTTTCACTGCAAGACACAACACAAGACAAACCCTAATGTCGGGCAAAACTCTCCTAATCTAGTTACAATATAGGCCTTAATCTAGAAGCAGTATAGACCCAAGTTTGGCTCTTACCTTCCTTATCACGATCGGCGCCTCCGCTACTCCTTCCTCCGCTCACAGATCATACGTACACGTATACACGTGTTACGCTTTATACATACTGCGCATGCGTGTAACTCCGCCCGCCCCTGATGTTCTTTCTAGTCTATTCCCCGCCCCTTTTCATTCGGCACAGTGGGTGAAGAGCACATGGCGGAGTCAGAGCAGGTGCGTGCTAATTATACGGAACGTCCCGATCCAGAAGGAGACGATTTAAGGCCTCAAATATGTCCTTTGGTGAGATGTTGGAGATGGTCGACATCCTGAAGAAGGCCGACTATGACGGAAAGTATGGACCTTACCCCAACTCCAATATCAGAAAGGCCAAGATCAGGCGACAGTGGTCAAAAGTCTGCACCAGAATTTCGGGGTACGACGATCGAAAGATCAGCTCAGGAAGCAGTGGTTGGACCTGAAATTAAGAGAGCCCGAGTAGTACAGAAAGATCCAGAGAGTGCTGCAAAAAAGTAAGTAGTTGTGCTGTGTTCCTATTCTTTTTGTCTTTATTACGTTCGTGCTGCTCCATGTGCTTTTATTAAGTGTTGTACAGTTTAAAATGGCAACTTTCATGTTCATGGGCACATTATCCATTCGTATTTTTCTTTCGGCCTATAAAACACCATTGTTTAGGCCATATGCATTTGCCCACATTTTTTAGGGCCTACTTGTATGAAAAATATTTGGTTGTGTAGATGAGTTTGTTACTAGAATGAAATGCAAACTAGATTCTGTGTAAGGAGAGGACACTCAGCAGCTGTTTTCACATCTGGATGCTGGAGCACTAGTGTGGGCCACAAGAACACCCTTTTTATTAGAGGGCCCACACAGGTGCTCTCCATCTGTGAAGCTTGTACAAAACAGGTAAAGTATAGAAGCTTGACAAAGAACACTAAAAATTCTACATCTTGGAACTCTGAAAAAATAGACAACTGTACACCACTTCCAAGCAATGTTTCATCTTTATAGTTCTGCCATCAAATATCTGTGTGCTAAGTATACTATTTTTGTTTTACATAGGGGAGAAAAGACTTGGAGGACACCCCTCATCTGAGGAGACCACAGACCCCCCACCTCGGGAAGAAGGGGAAATACCCCCAACCCAAGAAGAGCAGGAGGAGGAAGAAGATGTGGTGGAAATAGGCACCACAACAGGTGAGTGTCTGCATCCACAGGCTCAGGCAAGAGATGGATGCGGGCATATCTATAATACATGTTTTTTTTTTTTGGTTTCTCTCTTTTTAGGTGATCGTGATGTTGTGGATCCAGTGCATTTCACCTTGGAAAGTGCACAGATCCTTATTGGGGAGATCATGGGGTGTAATTTAGCATTGGAAAACCTCAAGAAAAACATCAATGATGTTATTCAAAAAAATAACATCATTGATGTTTTGCGGAGAGTTTAAAACCCCCTCCAAATCCTTTTGTTTTTTTGTGTGCTACAATGTTAAAAATGTTTTATTGATTTTTAGAAAAGCCAAATTTTGAGGATGCACAGTGTGTCAACATGTGCTATCTGCCATCACGGGAGATCAATGGACGCGTTTTGGGAGTGCAACCCCTTCCTCAATAATAAAGTAGCTGAGAGGAAGGGGTTGCTCCCCCAAAACATGTCCCTTGATCCCCCGTGATGGCAGCTAGCACATGTTGACATTCGTAAATTGGTGTGCATCTTCAAAATTTGGCTTTTCCTGGGGTGACTTCACCCCATCTGAACGCAATATCAAACACAGTTCCTAAATACTCATGTCTGATATTGCCTTCAAGTTTTACCTAATGTGAACTTTGTAAGTTCAAGATTTGTGTCTTTCTTGTTGTTTTGAAACATGCCTGTTTTATCTTAAATGGACATTTCTATTTTTGATAATGCCACCACAAAAATTGTTATACAACAAACATGTTGGTTTGTTTTAAAAACCTTTTCTAAATGCACATGTGATTGTGCAGGTATTAAAAAGATTGTTAATCAAGAATGTGCGGATTATTGTCTCAACGCTACAACACTTTTGTGGTGATGTAATTGCTGCTTTCTGTGACAATGGGTGTTATTTCCTAAGGGAAAATTCACTTTGCACTACAAGTGCAGATTCAGTGCAGTTTCAAGTGCACTTGTAGTGCAAAGTGTATTTGCCTTTAGTAAATAACACCCAACAGTGCTTTGTATAAGGTTACACAATCACGCCATTTTCAGGACTCACCACATTTCGGTCAGGGTCAGCTAAAACAAACACAAGCAGTAAATGTCACCAAAGATTTGCTTAATTTTTTTTTATTTGATCAAGGTTTCACAAATTGTCTGGCATATTGATGGCCCCCCCTACCCGCAAAGAACTCAAGGTATCTTAGCTGGACATCACGGGCACTCAGGGAGGGCAAGCCAGGACGGCCACTTTCAAGCGCCGTCAGGGTTGTTTCATTTATAATTCCGGCCTCAGGCCCAACTGAGCCAGCATAGTTGGCAGAATGTTGCCGTAAAAAGTTATGTAGAACACAGCACGCCAGGATTATGTGATTCAGTTTATACTCCCCATATGGATGGGTGTAAGAAATAGGCAGAATCGGCTGGCCATGATTCCAAATGTGTTCCCCACCACTCTTCTGGCTCTGGCCAGCCGGTAATTAAAAACCCTCTGGTCCAGGGTGAGGGTCCTCATCGGGAATGGCCGCATAAGGTGGTCCCCAGCGCAAAGGCTTCATCCGCAACTAAGACGAATGGGAGTCCTTCCACATTGTCTTCTGGAGGTGGCAAGTCCAAGCTGTCATTCTGGAGACGCCTGTAAAACTCCGTCTGGGTGATGACTCCACCATCGGACATCCGGCCATTCTTCCCCACGTCCACATACAGGAACTCATAATTAGCCGACACCACCGCCAACATCACAATACTGAACCCTTTATAATTATAATAGTATGACCCCGAGTTGGGTGGTGGGATGATGTGGACGTGTTTCCCATCAATTGCCCCTCCGCAGTTAGGAAAGTCCCACCGCTGGGCAAAGTGGGAGGCCACAGTCTGCCATTCCTGTGGCGTGGAAGGAAACTGTGGAGGGAAAAAAAAAAATTTGTCTTTTTGCACATTAAAACATGGAAAGCAGATTAGACACAAACATTCTTGGCCAACATCAAGATAACATTTAGTAATGGGAATTTTTAAACACCAAAGTATAAGGTACACCTATCAGATTCCCCCTCCCCCACCCCCTCTCATGGGCCATTTCTAACATTATAGGGGGGGCTCTTGGACAGGTAACCCCCTCCACTTCAATGAGAGATGAATGCCTAAATAATGGGTATTACTTTGAACAGCCCCTCCTTAGTTACGCTATTGGCAGCCCACTGGACAGGTAAGAAGTGTCATAATACCAAGATATAAATACACACTTTACACATTTGAGCACATTTGGACATTCTGCTATTACCTATCAAGATAATAGGATAAAAAAAACTTTAAACAGTACCATTTGAAAGTATACAGGCAGGCCCTTGAACTACATGCTTTTGGGAATTCATCCATAAATCTGACCACAAAAGAGATGGGTATAGTGTGTATGGGTTTACCAAAGTCAGCAGATAGATGATTGAGGATAGATAGAGAATTGGGATCAGCTGACTTAGCAGTTGGGGGGAGGGAGGGTTACAAATGATTTGGGGACCCCCCAAAAAAGCCTATGGCACTCTGCCTGAATTTAAAGCACCAATCACATTTTAAAACATTTTAGGGGGTGTTTGGGGTAAAGCACTACTATGGAGCTGACAAAATACATTGTTAAATGACTACATGAGGTGAATATAGGGCCTGTAGACCATGCTGGGGAGGTAAGTGAAGGCAAATATGTATGAAGGAGCAAAATAATAATTACATAAAAATCCAGCATGCATGAGGACAAAGGGGACATTCACAGCATATTACAATCATGGTAATTAGGGAATGAGGAAAGAAATACAATATATTATCAAACATTAAATACACTAAAATGTGATATTAAAGGATAAAAATCTTACCTTCATATACTCCTTCTGCAGGACCTGGATGATGGCAGAACAGGTCTCCGGGATAATGATCCCCAGAGCCTGGGGGGAGATGCCTGTTGAGAACTTGAGGTCCTGCAGGCTTCTCCCCGTCGCCAAGTACCGCAGGGTGGCGATGAGCCTCTGCTCCGGAGTGATGGCTTGCCTGCCTGCTAATATAGGGGGTCATCAAAGCCAACAAACGGTGAAATACGGGGTCCGTCATCCGGAGAAAGTTCCTGAAATCATCAGGATTATTCTCACGGATCTCACGGAGCAAAGGCATATGACAGAACTGGTCACACTGAAGCAACCAATTCTTGGTCCATGAACTCCTCCCCACCCTGTTCATGGACTGGACTTGTGTCAAGGTCAGGACCCCAACACCAAGCCCCCGCACAGCACAAACTCTACGAGGAGTACGTATATGCAACATGACTAGAAAACGGTCGGCTGCTCAGAACGAAGTAACAGAACGCACTGAAGAACAGCAAGGCCTGTGAAGAGCGACCTGAAAAACAGGAACGAACAAGAACACAATGACTCAATCTGCAAAAATACATACTTTATGATGACATCCAGCTAATGCAATACCTGTTATGTTTGGATCAGATCTAATTAAATGGGCCAATGGTTCAAAAAGGAGTGCAAATAAGAGGGGAGAGAGAGGACATCCTTGACGGGTGCCTCTTCCAATAGGGAAAGGGTCTGATTTAAAACCAACATATTTGATAAATGCTTGTCGTATAAGGATAAAATCCGCTTCAAAAAATGTGGTCCAAACCCCAATTTTTGAAGAATATATTGTAAGTATGGCCATGAGACAGTGTCAAATGCTTTCCTTATAGCGAGCAATAAAAAGCATGCAGGTAGACATCTGGATTTAGCAACATGCAGGTAGACGTCTGGATACTGTAGCAGAATCAGGCAGTGATTGCAATTGGTTGCCAGAGGCTACAGCATATCATTACCGCTCACTGAGTAATGAAGCTCTACGAATGTGATCACTTGCTTGGCGTGAGAGGATAAACCCAATTTGACCTCGATGAACAAGTTTTCCTGTTACTTGATTAAAGCAGGCCGCAAGTATTTTAGCTAAATGTCAATATTAAGAAGAAAAATAGGACGGTAATTTGTCCAAGAGGTTGTATCAGATGTAGATTTGGGAAGCATGGAAATTATGGTCATGAAGTGTCCTCCCAACAACGTATTGAAGGCCTCAGTTACAAAATACAGGAAATTGCCCTGTACTTTCAATGAGGTGAATGCGGTTAGCTATCAATTGACAGAGTAAATGAAGTCTCAAAATTTATTAAAAACAAACATGAATCATAGCCAAGCCCCTGAAATGATACATACAGTAAAAAATGTCATTACACGTATCATGGTATAAAATGTAAATTGCAATGTACACAGGCATGAAAAGTATCCCAACGCGTTTCCCAAGACCATGTTCTTTCATCAGGGGTAGATGCGTGTGTAGTACATCTGTAGGGGGTATAATGAACCAAATAAGTATCAACACAGAGATGGTCATGGTAGAGCGTTTCCAAAAAGAGTAAGTCCATTAGACTACAATACAAGGACCATAGAACATCAGGAGGCAAGAGCATAGAACCCACACTATGACAGAGCAGAAAATAAATCCAGATACACCGGTCAATCTTCCTATCTAAATAGTGACCTGGCAGCGATATGGTACAGCAGACATTAGATCCAGAGTCTCAGGTAGCAATCTGGGGCAATCAAGGGAAGGGCAGCAAAACTATGGCAGTGATTAAGGACAGCAGACAACAAGCCACCTGGCCGCAAGGCTAATGATATACAATAGAAAGTCAGAGTCTCTGGGCAGCAATAAGTCACACACTATTAAAAAGTTCAAAATCAATTTTACCTGGGGACAGTTGATTCACCCATTTACCTTCCAGGGGCTGCCTTTAATCCTCCGGGGGGGGGGCTCTCACCCCTCCTCTGGGTGCTTCTGGATGCTGTGTATTGCTCCCAGAGCGTCCTTATCTGCTCATTATGCTGTCTCCCCATTCCTCATAGTTGTACCTCTGTCCTTCTGTCTCCAGTGAATCCTATGGCTTGCCAAGGGCCGTCCAGGCGCGTGGAAAAAAGGGGGGGCGTCGGGCTCCAACCGGTCTGGAGCGGGCTCCCGGTGTACTCCTCCGCTCACCTTACATACGCCGATCCCCCTTCCAGATTGCTCCGATCCACCGCTTACAATCTGTGGGTCACGGCGTCTATCATCCACAGGGCCTTCCGGTCTCTCACCCCGCTTGGCTCCCGCTGGTTCAGCAGAGCCCTCTCCATGCACCCTCACAGGCGCCGCCGTCAGGCCCCTACCCTAGAGCGTGCTGGTCACTATATATATTTTTTTTTGCAGAAAAAAATTGAAGGTTCCCCATGGGGTTTTTAAGCAGCAATTATAAATCAAAAAAGGAGGAGTTTTTGTAAAAAAAAGGTTGATTTTATTGACAAAATACTCTGGACATAAATTATACAGTACAAAAGTTTAAAACATGAGCTCCGGTTTACATGATACGAGACACAATAGGTTGGATAACAAATCAGACAATAAATTATGTCGTATAAAGATTATAGGGAGGTATACATATGACAATGCTACCTACAATATTAATTATAATTATACTGTCCGATGTTAGAAAAATATAGGATGATCCCTGTCTGGAAGTCTTTTGTTCAAAAGTGAATATCTTGCTGCAACCGAAGGAGTATTACCCCTGAATTGAACTACAGGACGATCATATTCCTGCTGGCAGGCTTATGCACAGGTGTCTGATCTCTATAATTTGAGATCCTATGAATCTGGTAAGCGGCATTGATATTATTTCCTGGCTTCAGAGTATTGGAAGATATACGGGGGTCGCATACCTTGGCCACTTCACTTATATGGACTTTACTTGTTTTTGTTTCTGAACAACAGTCAACTCTGATTAGTTCACATTAATATTTTCATTTGAGATATTGCATTTGTGACACTCACTTGGTTATATATATATATATATATATATATATATATACAGTGGCTTGCGAAAGTATTCGGCCCCCTTGAACTTTTCAACCTTTTGCCACATTTCAGGCTTCAAACATAAAGATATAAAATTTTAATTTTTTGTGAAGAATTACCAACAAGTGGGACACAATTGTGAAGTGGAACGAAATCTATTGGATATTTTAAACTTTTTTAGCAATTAAAAAACTGAAAAGTGGTGCGTGCAAAATTATTCGGCCCCTTTACTTTCAGTGCAGAAAACTCACTCCAGAAGTTCAGCGAGGATCTCTGAATGATCCAATGTTGTCCTAAATGACTGATGGTGATAAATAGAATCGACCTGTGTGTAATCAAGTCTCTGTATAAATGCACCTGCTCTGTGATAGTCTCAGGGTTCTGTTGAAAGCGCAGAGAGCATCATGAAGACCAAGGAACACACCAGGCAGGTCCGTAATACTGTTGTGGAGAAGTTTAAAGCCGGATTTGGATACAAAAAGATTTCCCAAGCTTTAAACACCCCAAGGAGCACTGTGCAAGCGATCATTTTGAAATGGAAGGAGTATCAGACCACTGCAAATCTACCAAGACCTGGCTGTCCCTCTAAACTTTCAGCTCAGACAAGGAGAAGCCTGATCAGAGATGCAGCCAAGAGGCCCATGATCACTCTGGATGAACTGCAGAGAACTACAGCTGAGGTGGGAGAGTCTGTCCATAGGACAACAATCAGTCGTACACTGCACAAATCTGGCCTTTATGGAAGAGTGGCAAGAAGAAAGCCATTTCTCAAAGATATCCATAAAAAGTCTCGTCTAAAGTTTGCCACAAGCCACCTGGGAGACACACCAAACAAGTGGAAGAAGGTGCTCTGGTCCGATGAAACCAAAATCGAACTTTTTGGCCACAATGCAAAACGATATGTTTGGCGTAAAAGCAACACAGCTCATCACACTCAACACACCATCCCCACTGTCAAACATGGTGGTGGCAGCATCATGGTTTGGGCCTGCTTTTCTTCAGCAGGGACAGGGAAGTTGGTTAAAATTGAGGGGAAGATGGATGCAGCCAAATACAGGACCATTCTGGATGAAAACCTGTTGGAGTCTGCAAAAGACCTGAAACTGGGACGGAGATTTATCTTCCAACAAGACAATGATCCCAAACATACAGCAAAATCTACAAAGGAATGGTTCACAAATAAACGTATCCAGGTGTTAGAATGGCCAAGTCAAAGTCCAGACCTGAATCCAATCGAGAATCTGTGGAAAGAGCTGAAAACTGCTGTTCACAAACGCTCTCCATCCAACCTCACTGAGCTCAAGCTGTTTTGCAAGGAAGAATGGGCAAGAATTTCAGTCTCTCGATGTGCAAAACTGAGAGACATACCCCAAGCGACTTGCAGCTGTAATCGCAGCAAAAGGTGGCTCTACAAAGTATTAACGCAAGGGGGCCGAATAATTTTGCACGCCCCACTTTTCATTTTTTTATTAGTTAAAAAAGTTTCAAAAATCCAAAAGATTTCGTTCCACTTCACAATTGTGTCCCACTTGTTGGTGATTCTTCACAAAAAATAAAAATTTTATATCTTTATGTTTGAAGCCTGAAATGTGGCAAAAGGTTGAAAAGTTCAAGGGGGCCGAATACTTTCGCAAGCCACTGTATATATATATATATACAGGGGGTCCCCTAGTTACAAACATCCGACTTACAAACGACTCCTACTTACAAATGGAGGGAGACAACAGGAAGTGAGAGGAAATCTACCCCATAGGAAGGAAAATTCACTCCTGTAAGAGCTATTATGGGGAAAGGGTACCTCCACTGATGCTTTATCACCAAGGCTTGTTTCCACAACAACCCAAAATTTTCAAAATCCAATTGTCATTGGGACAGAAAGTGAGGTGAAATCTTGTGAACAGGGGCACAGACAGCAAAACAAATGTTACAGGGGTGTTAACCCTTCCCTACGCTATCCAAAAAGCTTAAAAATTGTTTTTTTGGCTGGAGCTACACTTAAAAAATGTACCTGTTCCGACTTACAAACAGATTCAACTTAAGAACAAACCTATAGTCCCTAACTTGTTTGTAACCCGGGGACCCCCTGTATATATATAATCACGTAAAGTTGGGGGTTTAGTTAGCCCTTGTAGTAGATGCTTTTGCCAGTGATTCCAAACCAGTCAGCAACTGTATTTTAGGGCATGGTAGCCCATTTTTATTAAAAAGGCAAATAAAAGTCCATAACTAGGGATGAGCCGAACACCCCCCGGTTCGGTTCGCAGCAGAACATGCAAACAGGCAAAAAATTTGTACGAAGTCTATGGGACACAAACGTGAAAAATCAAAAGTGCTAATTTTAAGGGTTAATATGCAAGTTATTCTCATAAAAGTGTTTGGGGACCTGGGTCCTGCCCCAGGGGACATGTATCAATGCAAAAAAAAGTAAATAAAATAAAAGTGAAATATTTCTTTAAAATTGTCTCTGGGGGGGGTGGGTCTATAATATGCCTGTAAAGTGGTGCTATTTTCCCTTGTTTAGAACAGTCCCTGCGCAAAATTTCTAAAAAGGAAAAAAAAGTAATTTAAAGCTACTTGCGACTGTAATTAATTTTCGGGTCCCGGCAATACAGATAAAAGTCATTGAAAAAAACGACATGGAATCCCCCCAGTCTATTACCAGGCCCTTTGGGTCTGGTATGAATATTAGGGGAACCCCGAACCAAAATTTTTAAAAAATTGTGTGGGGGTCCCCCCAAATTCCATACCAGGCCCTTCAGGTCTGATATGGATATTACGGGGAGCCCTGCACCAATTTAAAAAAAAAAAATTGCGTAGGGGTCCCCCTCAAAATGGCATGGGGGTATCCCCAAAAATCCATACTAGACCCTTATCTGAGCACACAACCTGGCAGGCTGCTGGAAAAGAGGGGGGATGAAAGAGCGGGCCCCTCCTGAACCGTACCAGGCCACATGCCCTTAACATGTGGAGGGTGCTTTGGGGTAGCCCCCAAAGCACCTTGTCCCCATGTTGATGGGCACAAGGGCCTCATTCCCACAACTCTTGCCCAGTGGTTGTGGGGGTCTGTGGGTGGGGGGCTAATCGGAATCTCGAAGCCCCCTTTAACCAGGGGACCCCCAAATCCTGCCCCCCCTGTTTGAAATGGTAACGGGTACATTGTACCCGTACTATTTCACAAAAAAAGTTTCAAAATGTTCAAAAACCATAAGACACACCTTGGGACAAGTCCTTTATTAAAAAATAAAAAAATAAAAATGTCCCACAAAGTCCATTCATATTCTTCTATGGCTCCGCTGACGGACCAAAAAATAAAATAAAAAAGATCCTTGGGAGGCACCCGCCTTATGACGCTTCAGCGCGATGATAGTTCTTTTATAACTGAGGACGGGGCCACACGGTGAGGTACCCGGGTAGTCCCGCCCCCTGTGACACCACGGGGAAGCCATTGGGAAGTCATTGATACATGTCACCTGGGCCAGGACCCAGGTCCCAAAACACTTTTTATGACAATACCATGCATATAAGCCTTTAAAATTAGCACTTTTGATTTCTCCATTAGACTTTTAAAGGGTGTTCCGTGGCTTTCAAATTTGCCACAAACACCCCAAATTGTTCGCTATTCGGCGAACAGGCGAACACTTCGACTCGAACATCGGGCTCATCCCTATCCATAACATAACGGTTTCCCACTCAGGGGTTCTTCTCCAGCAAATACACACAACAGAAAATGCTAGCCCACCTGGCTCTCTGTAGCAGTACTGCTGCTCTGTATCCTGGTCACAGAGACCACTGGATCCTTCAGTGTGGATGGCTTTTTTTTTTCTTTTAACAGAAAAAAGTTTTACTAAACAATAAGACAGTACAAATTTAGAAGGAGTCATACATAGGAATATCACTAAATACAGATACAGGATTTGCAATAACATACTTTCATTTCTTTATATGGGTAGTTGGTTGTTAATATAACATCCTATTGAGTAACCAAGGAATTTATGAGATTTACATACGCTATTACAGATGGGGTAGCCTCAAAATCATTCACATGAAAACCGAAGCAAAGAGGGGTCGGGAAGTCCCCTCCTGAGTGATATTAATTTGTCCCCAGCTCTCCAGCAGAGAGAAGGAGGAGGTGGAAGGGGAAATGTGGAGAACTGGGCAGGGGTAGGAGGGGATGCGGGGGGGGGGGAGGGGAGGGGGGAAAAAACACCATCCACCACAACACGTTTTCATAATAAGTATGTCTGTTACCCCTCCTCCCTCTTCCCCGACTCCTTCTTCTCCTCTCAGCCTCTTTCCTCCAACCTCCCTGCACCCCGCCAAAGATAGGTGTTGTCAGGGACGTGTTGGTGGTCATTGGGCTAACATGCATGCACGCAGGTGCACGAGAGGCTTTTCCAGAGCAATTCAGCCAAATTTCCCACTGGGGGGGCGCTAATGCGCTTCCGCGCGCGCCCGTTCGCGCGTGCGCGCTCGTGCACGCGCCCGTTCGCGCTAGCTCTGTTTGGCGCCAAAGTCCCTTTAAATAGATGTCAGTTACTTCCATCAGGTGCTGTTCGTCTGCAGCTCTGCACCTGAGTTCTGTAATCTGCCTGTTGTTACTATTGTGAATTGACCTGGCTCCGTCTGACTATTCTGCTATCTCCTACCCGACCCGGCCTGCCTGACCTTGCTGTATCCTGTTACCTGTTGCCGATTACCTGCCTGCCTGACTATTCTGTGATCATCCCTTCTGCCATATACCTGCCTGATCTCCTGCTGATACGGACTGTTTGACTCTGCTTTGCTTGTGTCCTGTGACGCTGCTCACCACCTGCGCTTCCAGCTCCAGGTTCTGCTGCTGCAACATCCTTCTCCTGCCTGCTAACGGATCCGTTTCTGCCTACCTGCATCCGCTATACAGCCTCCCTGAAGGAAGTCTCATCAGCTCCTGCGCTGGCCATCGCAAGAAACCGCATCAGGCACTCCTACCCACTGTGCTCAGTAGACTACTGTCCCCACTCCAGTGGCTTCTGAACCAGTGCTTAAGAGAGGTCTCCTTCCACCAGTCGGGCTCAACTACCAGGTACCTAACAGTACGAACAGCCATGTCTGAGCCCGCAGGAGAGGCCTCTCCTATCAAGGAAATCTGTACGCACTTAGCAGCACTCACGCAAGCCGTACAGACTTTGCAAGACAGTTATACTAGACTGGAAGGTCAAGTTCTGAACCTCAGTAGCCCAGGAGGCGCATCTCCTGCTCCAGCAGCAGCTCCAGCTCAAGCCACTGTATCTCCCTCTGTGGTTATGCTTCCACCCGAACCAAGGGTTCCCATCCCTGAGAGGTTCTCTGGGGACCGCACGAAGTTCCTGGCCTTCCGCAGTGCCTGTCAGTTATATTTTGCCTTACAGCCACGGACTTTCTCTTTGGAGGCTACTAAAGTAGGATTTGTGATATCCCTTCTGCAAGGAGAGCCACAAACCTGGGCTCATCGCCTGCTGGAAGACAACTCAGCACAGATCCAGTCCTTGTCCTCTTTCTTTGAGGCCATGGCCCAATTGTATGATGACCCGCAGCGTACTGCCACCGCTGAGTCAGCTTTGTTCGCGCTCCAGCAAGGCCGCAGACCGGCCGAGGACTATGTCACGGATTTTCAACGCTGGAGCGCGGACACACAATGGAATAATGCAGCATTACGCCATCAATTCCGTATGGGGTTATCAGAGAGCCTCAAGGATGAGCTCGCATGGGTAGGAATGCCGGATACCCTTGAGGAACTTATTGCTTTAACCATCCAGATCGATCGGCGCCTTCGTGAACGCCGATCTGAACGCTCCTCCCAGCAAACGCGCCCCATGTGGATGACTGCAAAAGTTCCAATGCCTTCTTCCCGATACCTACCTTCTACCTGCTCCAACCTGGCCACTCCAACACCTGATGTTTCGGAACCGATGCAGTTAGGACTACTGCGTTCTACTCTATATCCAGAAGAGCGGGCACGTAGACGTCAGCTGAACCTCTGCCTCTACTGTGGTGGGACAGGCCACTATGTGAACAACTGCCCGGTCAAGACCAGTAAGTGTGTTTCCTCTACCCCGGCCAGTCTTTCAGCATTAACCGCCAATGCCACTCAACTTGCTCTCCCTCTCTCGTTACAGCTCCAGGGAAGAACAATCCGGATCAACGCCATCATTGATTCTGGGGCTTGCAGCTGCTTTATTGACTCTGCCTTTGCTGCTCAACAGAATCTTCCTCTGAAAGACAAAACACACAGACTTTCCATTTTTCTGGCCGATGGGTCCCACATAAAATCAGGACAAGTCTCTCAGGAAACCCTTCCACTGCTTGTCACCTGTTCAGCTCAGCATAAAGAGTTCCTGATTCTGGACGTTATCTCCTCTCCTCGGTTTCTGATCTTTTTGGGCATGCCTTGGCTTCAGGCCCATAATCCCCACGTTAATTGGTCTACCGGTGAAATCAAGTTTCTATCTCCCTATTGTCAGAGACATTGTTTACCTGAACCCTCCAAACCAGCTGCCACATTACTCTGCATGGATGTAGATCCAGATCACCTCCAAACCATACCAGAAGTTTATCACGAATTTGCAGATGTTTTCAGCAAGAAGGGAGCGGACTCCCTGCCACCCCATCGCCCCTATGATTGCCCAATTGAGTTGCTTCCTGGGGCTGAGATTCCCTTCGGGCGCATCTTTCCATTATCTGAGAAGGAACAAGAGGCTCTTAAGCTATACATTAATGAAAACCTCGAAAAGGGCTTTATTCGACCTTCTACCTCCCCAGCTGGAGCTGGTATATTCTTTGTTGCCAAAAAAGATCAGACTCTTCGTCCATGTGTGGACTATCGGGACTTAAATAAGATCACAGTCAAAAACCGCTACCCGTTGCCCCTGATACCTGAACTATTTCAGAAGTTGAGGTCTGCTGTTATCTTCACCAAGTTGGATTTAAGAGGGGCCTACAACCTGGTCCGCATTCGGGCGGGGGATGAATGGAAGACGGCTTTCCGGACCCGTTTCGGGCACTACGAGTACTTGGTCATGCCCTTCGGCCTATGCAATGCCCCTGCCACATTCCAGCATCTGGTCAACGATATATTCAGAGATTTCCTGGACATCTTTATGATAGTTTACTTGGATGATATTTTGATCTTCTCTAATTCCCTTAACCAACATCGAGAACATGTTCGCAAGGTCTTGAGCCATCTTCGTTTACACGGACTGTATGCCAAAGCAGAAAAATGCGAATTTGAACAAAGGGACATTCAGTTTTTGGGGCTAGTGATCTCTCCTACCGGCATTAAAATGGATCCTCAAAAAGTGTCCGCTGTGCTAGATTGGCCAGCCCCTCTGGACAAGAAGGGCGTACAGCGCTTTGTCGGATTCGCAAATTTCTACAGAAAATTTATTAAAGGATTCTCTGCCATCATTTCACCTATTACGCAGCTAACCAAGCAGAACTGTCGTTTTCACTGGAGCTCTGAGGCTCAGGAGGCCTTTGAAGAATTAAAAAGACGGTTCACCTCAGCTCCAATTCTCAGCCATCCTGACCCATCCCTACCTTTTATTCTGGAGGTGGATGCTTCTGAAGTGGCCGTGGGTGCAGTCATCTCTCAGTGACAGGGGAACAAGGATCTGATGCACCCTGTGGGTTTTTTCTCCAGGAAACTCTCGCCGGCTGAGCGAAATTACGATGTGGGTGATCGAGAGTTACTGGCCATTAAGGCAGCACTAGAAGAGTGGAGGTATTTGTTGGAGGGTGCGGTCCATCCGGTTCTAATATATACGGATCACAAGAACCTCGAATATTTAAGATCTGCTAAAAGACTGAAACCTCGACAAGCCCGGTGGGCCTTATTTTTCACACGTTTCTGTTTTCATATTACCTATCGGCCAGGAACCAAGAACGTAAAACCAGACGCGCTGTCGCGCATGTTTGACCATCCCAAGGAACCTTCTGTACCTGACACCATCCTGCCAGCAAATAATTTCCTACTCCTTCAGACGGACATCCTGTCCTTGATCAGACAAGCATCACCAGAACCTTCAAGCCTTCAAGGACTTGCTGTAGTACCTCGAGATGGGTTATTATGGAAAGGAAGTCAGATATTTGTGCCAGAAGACATCCGAGTCAAAGTGCTGAGCTTGTTGCATGATCATCCACTTGCAGGACATTTTGGGGTCCGTAAGACCCTTGAACTCGTGCAACGCACGTTCTGGTGGCCTAACATGAAAGAATTCTGCAAAAAG
This sequence comes from Aquarana catesbeiana, assembly GCF_042186555.1. Classification (NCBI taxonomy): domain Eukaryota; kingdom Metazoa; phylum Chordata; class Amphibia; order Anura; family Ranidae; genus Aquarana; species Aquarana catesbeiana. The sequence goes on along the minus strand of NC_133336.1, from coordinate 141,495,245 downwards.
TACGTTAGCTCCTGTCCTGTTTGCATTCAAAATAAAACCTCTAGGAACCAAGGTTGGGGACTGTTGAGGCCGTTACCCATACCAGATAGGCCCTGGAGGATGATAGCAATGGACTTTATTGTCGAATTACCATGCTCAGAAGGATGTTCGGCGATCTTTGTAGTCGTCGATCGTCTGTCCAAAATGGCCCACTTTTTGCCCTTAAAGGGGACACCTTCTGCTGTAGAGACTGCCCGTGTATTCATCAAAGAGATCGTCAGGCTGCACGGAGTTCCTGCAAATATAGTATCCGATAGGGGGGTGCAGTTTACGTCACGTTTCTGGAAAGCCCTATGTGAAATACTGAAAATTGAATTGTCCCTGTCTTCAGCGTATCACCCCCAAACAAATGGGCAAACTGAACGGACAAATCAAACGCTAGAGCAGTACATTAGATGCTTTACCTCATTTGTACAAGATGACTGGGTGTCCCTACTACCTCTAGCGGAATTCGCTTACAATAATGCTAGCCACTCTGCCACGGGTCAGTCCCCGTTTTTTGCCAATTATGGTTTTCATGTGTCTTTCTTACCAGATTTTCTTCCAGAATCCCCAGTTCCAGCGGTCCAGGACACAGTACAGTTTCTCAGTCACAACAACCGGATGCTACAGGAAGCGATATCCAAGGCACAAGCAGACAGTAAGAGGTTCTTCGATCAAAAGAGAAGAGGAGATCTAGACCTGCAGATTGGTGATAAGGTATAGCTGTCTACCAATAATATTAAACTAGCTTGTCCTTCCAAGAAGCTTGCTCCTAAGTTCCTAATATTTCTGTGGGCAGTTCCTGCTTTCATAGGTAAGCCTGTACAGAGGCAATACACCATTGATCGATTTTTTTTTTTTTTTCCAGGCTGCTATAGTTGGGGGTTCTGTTTGTTTCCACCTAAGGAGTATTTCTCTCCTAGCGTAAAATAGGGAATAAGTAAGGCAGAGTTTAATGTAGCGATCTCCCTCTATGTCGTCTAAGTGACTCAGTAGCATAGTAAGGGTGTTAAGCGGGATTTTGGTTCCACATATGTTACCTAATATATCTGCCACTGAGGTCCAGTAAGGGCATAACTTAATGCATGACCACACTGTGTGAAAGAAGGAACCCACCTCTACTCCACATCTGTTACAATTGGGACTAAGCCCTGGGTATATATTAGCCAGCCTTTGTGGCGTGTAGTACGCCCTGTGGAGGAATTTTAGTTGAACAAACCTGTCTCTAGCTGCTATCATAGAGGGGATAAAAGTTGTCAGGCACTCCTCCCACTCCTTCTCTCCCATAGAGGGGATATCAGCCTGCCACTTTGCCATTAACCTAATTGTTTTTACATCGTGTGCCACTGTAAGGTGCATGTAAAGAGTTGAGAGAGGCTTGTCCAGCATTCCCGAAATTAGGACACGCTCGATCAGGTCTGGTTCGAGGGTTACCTGGGAGGGAAACTGTGCTCTAAGAGCGTGGTGTAGTTGCCTATATCTAAAGAAAAAGGTTTGCGGCAACGCATGGCCCAGCCTCAGCTCCCGGAATGGAATTATACCCTCCCTGCGAATAACATGTTTTAATTTGACAATCCCTTTTTTGGCCCAACTTGCCGGGTCGGGTATAGTCAGGAGGTGGGGGAGCATGGGATTAGCCCATAATGGGGTGTGCGGGGAAATAGAGGACTCCCCCATGAGGGCGGCTCTGGAAGATCTCCAGACCTGAATGGTGGCCCTCATAGGGCCTGTAACCTCGACCCCAGCCTTAACTCCCCTGTATGGTAAATTAGACAGGGCTGCGTAGGAGCCCAAGATAGCTGCCTCAAGGGTAACTGCTGGGTTAAGTTTGGGTTGCGCGAACCACCACCTCACTGTTACCAGAACAGCGGCCCAATAGTACATCAGGAAATTGGGCAATGCCAAGCCGCCGCTGGATAGGGGGAGGTAGAGTATGTTCTTTGCAACTCTCGGGGACTTTCCTGCCCAAATGAAGGAGACCACTATGCTTTCCAACCGCCGAAAAAATGACTTAGGGATTGTTACGGGAGTGTGTCTAAAAAAAAATATAAAAATTTCGGCAGGTATACCATTTTTAGGAGGTTTCCTCTCCCTACTGGGGTCAGCGGGAGAGATTTCCATGTGGAGCATTTCTGTTGGAGTTGAGAAAGTAGCGGGAGGACATTCTTGTCAAGGTAGCCAGCAGAATCCCCACCCACTCTCACTCCCAGGTATTTAAGTTCCTGTGTCCATTGTAAAGGGGTACCAGTGTCTACCAGGGGCATTGTTGGATTCAGGGGGAAGAGGACTGACTTATTCCAATTGATTCTGATTCCAGAATAGTAACCAAATTTGTCAATAATTGCTAGGGCTGATTTTAGGGAGTCTGAGGCATCTGCCAAGTATAAAAGGGAGTCATCCGCATACAATGAGAGTTTCTCCACCAGAGGACCCACACGCAGTCCCCTAATCGAGTCATCCGCCCGGAGAAGGGCTGCAAGGGGCTCCAGTGCCAGGGCAAACAACGCTGGGGACAGCGGACAACCTTGTCTCGTGCCTCTCCCCAGCGTGAATTCCCCGGAAAGTGTCCCATTAGTGCGGATTCTGGCAGTTGGGTGGGAGTAAAGCATTCTAAGCCACTTTAAAAATTTGGGTCTGAACCCAAATCTGCCAAGGACCTCCCAAAGGTAGCCCCACTCGACCGAGTCGAAAGCCTTCTCGGCGTCGAGTGAGACCACCACTCCCTGTCCATCCGAGGGGGCTATTGCTATATGTGTGTGTAAGAGCCGGATATTTATGTCTGTCCCCCTCCCAGGCATAAATCCCGTCTGTAAATAAATAAGGAACCGCGCTACGTGCATAAATGTGAAGATGTGAAAAATAAATGAATCGTAAGTGACAAAGATTGAGTAAAATCCTGCTGCTAAACACTATAACCTCGATATAAGGCAAAGATCAAATATACAGCAATCAGTGTAGCGCTGGACATAAGAGTGTAACTGGTGATTAGAAATTGGTGCACAATCTCTGATAATGCTAGGGTGTAATGCCGAATAAACAATGTAAATACACCAAAAATAATCATCTAAAGCTTATATCTATACAATACATAGTGATATTCCTTTTAAATATGGGACCATGCCAGAAATAGGTATGTGTGAAAAGAATAATAAAAGTGAAAAATAAAATAAAAAGTTCAAAAAAGTGTCCCAAATAACAATGTGTAAAATCCAAAAGAGATCCGGAGGAAGATATATTGCAGGATTCGGGAATATTCGATCCACCTCCCGTGCAGCCCACCACCAAATGGTAAAGATGAAGGCTTACCAGAAAGCCTGCGACCGCCCTTACTCAGGGGGGTCAGAACAAGCTTAGTTGTGGAAATGTCCAGGGATGATGGAGCCTCCGAGTCCTCTCTCACTACATCGGGCAGGCAGCCCACAGCAACGGGAACCCCGAAGAAGAAGTTCACAAGAATTCCCTCAATGTTTCTTCTCGGAAAAGGTCAGATATAAATGAGCAAAGATATGAACATGACTGGATGTCCAGACCGACAGGTAATGGCTCAGTAGTGCAAACCACATGGGTCTCAGCCCAACCCAGAATCCAGAAGAAGATCAATGAATCTAGCATGGGTTGACTGCATGGACTGTTTATTCGGCATTACACCCTAGCATTATCAGAGATTGTGCACCAATTTCTAATCACCAGTTACACTCTTATGTCCAGCGCTACACTGATTGCTGTATAATAAATCCCGTCTGGTCTGGATGAACCAGAGCTGTAATGACCGAATTGAGTCTGTTTGCCAGAATTTTGGCGAGAATTTTTGTGTCTACATTAAGTAGAGATATGGGACGGTAGGATGAACAAAGGGTAGGGTCTTTTCCGGGCTTGGGGATGACAATTATTACCGCCTCATGCATGGAGTCTGGGAGGTGTGCTTCTTCCATTGATTTGGCAAACAGTGTTTGAAGTTTAGGGGCAAGTTGTTCGGCATAGAGTTTGTAAAACTCTACCGGGAAACCGTCCGGTCCCTGTGTTTTCCCGGTTTGCATCATTTTCTTGGCTTTGTGTATTTCCTCAACTTTGATGGGGCTATCCAGCTTAGCAGCATATGTTGGGGTAAGAGTTGGAATGTCAACCCTATCTAGGTATGCAGTGAGTTCCTCCCTTTCATAAGACACCTTAGAACTATATAGTGACTGGTAGAAGGAGGTGAATTCTCGGTTAATTTCAGCTGGGGTGGACAGTAGTGAATTATCTGGTGCCCGGATTTGACCTATGGACATTCCCACCGTCTGCTCCTTGGAGAGCCAGGCTAAAAGGTGACCCGTCTGTTCCCCTTGCTCAAATATTTTTTGTGTTTGGTGGAGGAGCCTCTTCTGCGTGAGAGATGTCCTCAACAGGAGAGTGTCACGCAAAAGGGACTGCAACCTGGCATAGGACTGTGGACTCGGTGACCTAATATATGATGCCTCCTGCCTTGATGTCTCTAATTCTAGGCTAGTAAGTTCCTCCCTACGTGCTCGACGAACCTTGGTAATTATTTTTTGGTATTGTCCCCTAGAGAATGCCTTAAAAGCATCCCATACGGAGGAGGCTGAGGCTGTACCCACGTTTATCCCCCAGAACGAATCCAGCTCCTCTCTGTACTTCGGTTCCACCTCCGCATCCGAGACCCAGTACCTCGACAGTCTCCAAAGTCTGTCCGAGGGGGCCAGCAAAAGATCTAACTCCAGAAGGAGTGGAGCGTGGTCCGAAATACCTCGGGGAAGGATCCTAACCTCACGAACCTTAGGAAGAACTGGACTGCCCGCATAGGCAAGGTCAATGCGGGAGAAGGTTTTATGGGAAGCATAGTGGCACGTGAAAGCTCTATCCTGAGGAAATTTCCATCGCCACAGATCAACAAGGCCATATGTGTCAGCCCAGTCCGCAAGCCCCCTCCGGGTCGTACCAGCAGGAGACAACCTGTCCAAGTCTGCATCTGGGACGAGGTTAAAGTCTCCCAGGAGGACCACATTGTCAGTGGAGAATTCAGCTATCTTTGATGTGATTTGATTTAAAACCTGGAGGGAGGCCGGAGGAGGAAGATAAAGGCCTGCTATTACCCAGGGAATATGATGGATCAGCGCATGAATCACCACAAATCTACCATTAGGGTCCAGAGCCAGATCGAGGAGCTTGAAAGGGAGTGATTTAAGGATTAAAATGCTTATCCCTCTGGAAAAGGTGGAGTAGGTCGAATGGTAGTGGTAGCCCACCCACGGCTTTTTAAGGGACATCGTCTTCCTACCGATCAGATGCGTCTCCTGGAACACACAGATGTGAGGTCGGTAGGACTTGACAAATTGGAATACTAAGGACCTCTTTATAGGTGAGTTAAGTCCTCTGGTGTTCCAGGAGATTATCCTAAGAGAAGACATCTAAATAACTAATGGGTAAGTTAGAAGGACCAATTTGCAAAAAGCACTCCCCGACCTGGCCCTCAGACCCAACAAGATTCATAAGGGAGACTGAAACCAATAGCTCCATGACATTAGTAATTAACATCAGTACTGTCTTATACCATAAAAAGAAAAAAAGGAAAAACAAACATAAACAATAGAGGCAACACAGGGTCTGCAACAGCAGGCCGAGATAACTGGTGAATCCCCCCCCCCACCCCGCCCATCCCCCAATACAGCAGGAGGGCATCTCTCCCCAGGCAAAAACAAGAGCTGGCTAGCTCAACTTGAGGGCAATGTGCAAAAGGCGCACTTTCTTTTTAACCGATATGCGTAGAACAGTCTGGCAGAAAAAATAAAAACAAAATAAAAACAGAGGATTAACCTGTGTAAATCACCTGGATCCCCGGGGGCTCATTCTTCAGACCTGGGGGATTTGAAAAAACATGTTGACGTAACAAAGTCAAAAGTCTGCCCCCAGATTAGTACTGCTGAATCTGGCTAAAGTTCTTGGTCTGGAGTGTCTGCATAGTAATCAATTCGGGCCTCCCACCGACCTCCCATCTTGCACAAAAGAAAGTCAAGTTCGTTAGGCTGCATGTCTTCCTATCCTTGAGGGTGGGAATGTGATGTGGCTGAAATTGATATTGAGGGGTGGAAGCAACTGTGGGGCATCAGAGGCCATGACCGTCGCCTCCCCCCGCGCACCTCACCCCGCGCACCTCACCGATTCCCCATGAAGTAAAAAGCAATGTCAGGAGCATGTCTTCATAGAGAGGTCAGAGGGAAGCCGCTGCCACCGACTCCCCCCCCCCCCCGAAGGAACAGGGGAGAGCTATCATGCCTGTCCGGTGGATCAGTTCAAGGACCAGTCCTGATAGGGAAGTGATCTCAAACCACAGTTTTCCCACTGTAAGAATGCAGGAGGATGGGGGGAGGGGTGAGCACCCGCTACACTCTCGCCAGAGCCATGCTGTTAAGATCCCTGCATCGCATTAACTTCCTCTTACTTGAGGCCTATTGACCAGGATCAGGTTTGGGAGCATGGAATTTAGACCAGCAGTACATCATGAAACAAAAGTTACAACGTACTACATGACGGCTCAGTTAGGTAGCGACTCGACCCACGCCACGGCATCTCTTGGCGAGGTGAAAAACTGGACACGTTAACCATCTTGGATGCGTAGCTTCGCAGGGAAAAGCATGCTATATTTTAAACCTTTCTGGCGTAGCATGCCGCGTACATGGTCAAATGCTTTTCTTTGGCGCTGAGTCTCCACTGTGTAATCAGGGAATATAAGCAGTTTTCCGTTTGCAAATTTTAGCTCACCCTGTAGGCAGGCTGCCCTCAGAACAGTATCCCGGTCCTGGTAGTGTAGCAGCTTGAATATAAAGGTGCGAGGTGGACCTCCTGGGGGCCCTCTGGTAGCTGGGATGCGGTGGGCTCTTTCAATAGAAAAATGTGGGGAAAACTTTGCTCGGGGAAGCAAGGATCGTAGTAGGCCCTCCATGAAACCCACCTGATCCTCTCCCTCCACCCCCTCCGGGAGGCCGAGAACTCGCAGGTTGTTGCGCCTGTTGCGGTTCTCGGCTTCTTCCGCTCTGTTTTCCAGGTGTTTTACCTTCAGTTGTAGCGCACGGATGTCCGCATGTTGTTCCCTCAGGGCATCCTCCGTCTCCGAGACCCTTCTCTCCACTTCCGTCACCCGCTCCCGAAATTTATCCATGTCTCTACGGATAAGCGCCGTCTCCGTCTGGACATGCTCTATTTTGGTAGTCAGAGTGGCCTGACAGGTGGAGATTGCCTTCATGAGGGCCTCAAATGCTACCGAGCCCACCTCTGTGGCCCCCGCAGATGGCGGATCCGTCTGAGTCTCCATGTGTGAGGCCTCGTGGGGAGTACACCACAACGTGTGTCGGGCGCTTACAGGGGTGGCAGCGTTCGATTTTGTCCCTGCTTTTCTGCCTGCGGGCATCGCCCGAGCCTCCTCCCAAACAGCCGCCAAAAGGGACGTGCAGGACGAGCCTTTTACACCAGGATTCGATCAGGATATTACTGCCGGAGAAGAGAGCGGGGTTACCAAAGCGACCGCTCTCTGCGCCATCTTGGACACGCCCCCCCAGTGTGGACGGCTTTACTTGAGCGCCCACAGCTCCGCTCTGGTCTTAGTCCTCAGGCCATTTCACTGCCTCTTGCATTCACACATGTTCTGGCTGCCTCCTGCAGCCCCTCTGACTCCTGGTGACCTCCTGTCTCTTGGTGTGGGGCAGTCTCCAACTGGTAGCCCTGAGGTATTCCCATAAACTCATAAGGACTGTGCTCACCTGAGCACACACCCTGCTGGTCATCTAAAAAATCTGGACACAGGGTTGGAGATCCCTGTCCCACCCAAGACATTGTGGTATCTCCAAACTACAGAGCCCCATGACGGAATAACAAAACCTGGAGAAAGCTGTGCAAGCAGTTTTCTCCAGTCCACATCTATGCTCTGCAGTCTTGCAACAAGCAAATGTGCACACCCTGTGTCCCCCAAACTACCAATTTTACCGTGACAGCATCTCCTACTGTCACAGTATATATATTCTTTCACATATAATTTTTTTTAAATAAGAGAGGATGCGCACTTGTTTTCTATTTTTATTCACATGTTCTGAGCTTTAGTATTTAGGCTATTTATGAGCTGCAGCAACTCATTTTCTATATAGGTTAGCGCAGATTTTTAACTTTTTTATAAATACTGTAAATGTGCACCTCCCATCCCCCCTCATGTGTGGATGAAGCTTTTTATTTCTTAATTTTCTCATGTATTAGGATGTACAATGAGAGAACACAGGGCAGGAACCTATGATCAGCTTCTCCCATATACCCACTGGTTACACTGGAACAGTGTCCTTTCCAGGAAGTAATATAACTAGCTTTCAGTAACCACACCCACTGGCTAATTTATGTCTCAGAAGGAAGTAGATTCAAAATCATGTGATGGCACAGGATACTGTAAAATAAAGGTAGAAAAACTGGGATTTTTTCATTTTGAGATATAAGGCTGAACATAGATCACATTAATGATTGCAGGCAGGGCCGTCTTTACCGCAGGGCAAACAGGGCAGCTGCCCAGAGCCCTTTCACTGTTTGGGGCCCAAAGCAGAGCTGCCCCTGAAGGCCATGCGCTGCCCGCAAATCGGTGCTGAAAATCCCACACTGTCTGTCTGTCACAGACAGACATCAGTCAACATCAGCTCAACAGTATGCACACACAGTGCAGCAGTTCCAATGTCAAGGAGCGGGCCGTGGGTGGGTGGGGCCTTGAGCTCCACTGACACTCTGGCCCCACCCCTTGCTATGCTGCCTGCAAGCGTGTGTATGTGATCAGACTCGGAGGAGCACGGAGGCCTCGGTAGGAGGAGTCAGACCGTGGTGCAGATTCGGAGCTGAGCTGGCCAGGAGGACAAGGTAGATCTTTTTTCTCCTCACCTGGCTCCCACGCCGCACCCCATGTGTAGAACTGGAACAGACTAGAAAGTTTTAAAATTTGATGGGCACACTGGCAGCATTTGATGGGCACACTGGCAGCATATGATGGGCGCACTGGCAGCATATGATGGGCACACTGGCTGCATTTGATGGGCACACTGGCTGCATTTAATGGGCACAGTGGCAGCATTTAATGGGCACAGTGGCAGCATTTAATGGGCACAGTGGCAGCGTTTGATGGCACAGTGGCTGCAATTTATGGCACAGTGACTGCAATTGATGGCACAGTGGCAGTGTTTGGCAAAGTGGCAGCATTTGATGGGCACAGTGGCAGCATTTGATGGGCACAGTGGCAGCATTTTATGGGCACAGTGGCAGCGTTTGATGGGCACAGTGGCAGCGTTTGATGGGCACAGTGGCTGCAATTGATGGGCACAGTGGCTGCAATTGATGGGCACAGTGGCTGCAATTGATGTTTTTTTTTCTAAAAATGTTTGCGCCCCCCCCCCCCCCCCACACACACACACACACACAAAAAAATTTTGAGCACCAGCCACCACCACCACTGAGTCTGGGTAAGGCTGTGGCTGTATTATTTTTTTTTTATTACAGAGCACACAGCATTACAGCACATAGATAGCATTAGTGTATTTAACTGCTTGATGGGCTTATTTTGGGCCTGGCTGGCTCACATGTATGTGTTTTGTGGCCCACATTTGCACAGGCACAGCAGCCTATTCATTTGAATGGGCTGCCATGCCTGCGTTTCCTGCTTAACAAAAAGGTGCATGCATCACATAATAGGCTGCGCACACCTATGCCCATCAAACAGTGAAATACAGCCCTGTCTGTCCATTCTGCTTTTGCACCATGTGACTTGCCTGCAGTTCCTGCACCAGCAAACTTGCTGCATTTTTAGATGTTTAGGCCACACTTTTAAAAACACAGTGCATTTGTGTGTGCAGGAACTGCAGGTAAGTCGCATGGTGCAAAAGCAGAATGGATTTCAAGGTCACTGCATTTTTAATCTTTTTTTCTGCAGGAAATGAAGGCATGGCAGCCCATTCAAATGGGTGGGCTGCTGTGCCTGCGCAAATGTGGGCCACCAAAACACCTAAATGTGAATGTGTGATGTGACAATGGCGGCAATGTAATTGGGGTGCTGTGATGTGTAAAGGGGCAATATGACATGAAGGGGACTCTAATGTAAAGGGGGGCGCTGTGATGGGTAAAGGGGCACTATAATGTGAAAATGTCTGCAATGTAATGGGGCGCTGTGATGTGAAGAGGCTGCAATGTAATGGAGTGCTGTGACATGAAAGGGAACTGAGGACACCGTGGGACTGCTGTGAAGGGGGTATGCAAAGGTTTTTTTAGATAATTCTATGTGTGTGTCTGGTTTTGAGATGTTGGGGTAAAGAGCAAAATTGCATGAGGGGAGGGCCCAAAAAAAATGCTTGCCCAGGGCCCAAACCATATTAAAGACGGCCCTCATTGCAGGGGAGAATTTAAGTGTTAGGGTGGACTTCCACTTTAACCACTTCACCCCGGACCATTTGGCTGGCAAAAGACCAGAGCACTTTTTGCGATTCGGCACTGCGTCGCTTTAACTGACAGTTGCACGGTCGTATGACGTGGCTCCCAAACAAAATTAATGTGAAATGGGAAAACTTCAGCGCTGTCAGAATGGTCTATACTAAGGAACACTGCTACAACACCTGTGTGACTGATCCAAACAGACAAAAGTGTATATATAAAAGAAAGTGGTAATTGCACTGTGACAAAGGAAAAGGGGGAAGTGGAAGTGGGGGGGGACTAAAATGAATGGAGAGGTGGCTACGGCCGAAATGGATGCGGCCACAAATGCACTGAACAAACATACAATGAAAAGGCAAAAGTACTAACATGGGTTAAATAATGAAAATAGATAAAATAGATAGCAAAAAAAAAAAAATGTATAGATAACAGTGATACAACACTCGAAACAGTCCAAGTGAATAAGGGCTAGTATCAAAAACTAGCACATAGTGACAACTCAAAAGGCTGAATGTGATAAGTCCAAATGAGTAACCATATAGCAGTCCCACCACCAAATAAATAAAAATCCAAAAAGGAAGGGATCTTCAGTGGAAACACCTCCATGTTCGCAAGCAGCTCACCTTACTGCTGTAAGGTATACAGCTTGTGCTTAATTGCAAAACACTATCACGCATGGGTATCCCATCCAGTAGTTCAGGTGATTCCAATGGTGGATATGCAGGACGGTATATGAAAAAAAGGACATAAACAAAAAATAGTATAACTCCGTGATGACCAAAGTAGAAGGGAGAGAAGACACAGAGAGGGGGTGCACTCACTTATTTTAAAATTAGTGTGGGCATCAATCCACAAACACCGAGTTCATATGTCTCAATGGATGTCTTCAGTCAATCCCCGCTCGTCAAGTAGGGTGAGTGTATGCGGTGTATAGGGAGAAAGCGCACATAGCATAATCCCTTATAAAAGCCAATTTATTGATTAAAACAATATGGTAAACTCACATTTAGAAGTAAACTATGGTGCAAATCATCCACTCAGCCAAGCTCGTCTCCTGCCGTCAGTTTGTGACAGTATCCCGTGCTCCAATCCTGACACGCATCGTCACGTCACGTGACTTCATCAGAGGATAACACAGGGTAAAAGTCAATGCCTTTAAATAGTCTCCACATGATGGGCGCCTGGGGGCCATTTTCCCGAAGCCTGTCATTGTAATGTATAGCTTCAGTATTAAACAGAGCCGTTGGCCATTTTGCTGGGGTCTCACACATAGGCAGACAATGAAAGAAAGGCTAATAGCCATAAACATAGTCAGTGTGAAGCCAGCTGAAGTGCACAGCAAAACGCAATCGCTAAAAAACAGTAGCCCACTAGTGAGTGTTGCCATGGATATAAATACCCAAGCTGGAAATGCATAAAGAAGGGGGACATAAAAACGGGTATAAATATTAAAAAAGAAATTTTAATTAAAAAAAAATTATATAAAAAAAAATATATATAGTGTATGTGTGTATATATATATATATATATATATATATATATATATATATATATAGGGAAAAGCAAATGAACTGGACAAAATCCAGCAGGAAAACAGGGGGAGGCAAAAAATAGCAAAAAATGGGGAGAAAAAGGAAAAAAGAAGAAAAGGGGGAATGGAGCTCGGGGAGTATCACAAACTCACTGGAAGGGAAAACATAGGATAAATGCATAAATATAACAATGAGTAACAGTACAGCAAAGCAAAAATGTTGTAGATAACCTAAATGTAGACATACCTATAGGTAGATAGACTGAGAAGCGGAAAAGATGGGACTGAATATAAGGAATCGCATGGAGAATATAAGTGTGGATAGTAAATAAAAAATCACTGAGAAAGCAGTTTAAGTCAAACTCGATATTAAGCCCTTTAGGCGCAAGAGTGTCCATAGAAAATATCCATTTGGACTCGAGTTGACTTAGAATCCTCACTTTATGTCCCCCACGCCATGGTCTGGTATAGGGTACAATACCTCAAAACTTCAGGTGGCTGGGGTCTCTGTTGTGGTATTTTGTAAAATGCCTAAAGAACTTGTGTTTGTCAAAACCCTTTTGGATGTTTTGGACATGCTCCTTAATGCGAATTCTTAGCAGCCTTTTAGTGCGGCCAATATATTGAAGGCCGCAACTGCACTTCAATACATAAACCGCTCCCTCATTGTTACACCCCTAGAACTCATTGACATCATATTTAGTACCGTTACTGTTAGATTGGAAAGAAAACATTTTTTGGTTCGGACGTTTAGTGCGAGTGCAGGCATAACATAGTTTACAAGGGTAAAATCCCTTACCGGTAAAGAAAGAAAATTGTTTTTTTGGGGGATCTATCACGCTTTTAACTAACCGATCTCAGAGGGTGGGTGCCCTTTTATAGATGAATTTAGGTTTTTCTGGTAGTAATTCTCTAAGGCCTCTATCAGATTTCAGAATATGCCAGTGGCGAGATATGATGCTTTCGATCTTTCTGTATTGGGAATTATACTCGAGGATCAAGGGCACCTGATGCTGTTGGCATATAGGTTTTTTGTCTTCAAGCAAGACTTGTCTTTGCATCTGCCTTACTACTTCTATTTTTTCTCTTATGAAATCTTGATTGTAGCCTTTATGTATGAATCTTTTTCCAATCAAGCTGGCCTGCATGTAGAAATCTTCTTCATGGGTGCAGTTACGTCTTAGTCACATGATCTGGCCTTTAGGGATGTTAAATAGCGAGTTTCTATGATGACAACTTCCCATGGGTAGGTAACTATTACGATCAATGTTTTTGAAGAAGGTCTTGGTGGTGAATTGATTGTTAAAACGTGAAATTTCTAGATCGAGGAACGGAATAGAATGTTCCTCTATCTGCCAAGTTAGTACAATGTTTTTGGTATTGTTATTTAGTTTCACAAAGAATGAGATAAAAAGATCATGATCACCTTCCCAAATAATAAAAATATCGTCGATGTACCTGTTAAACAAAAGTAATTCTTTGGGTGGATTAAAAAAAATCACTTCCTCTTCCCATTGGGACATGAAAAGTCCTGCTACACTGAGGGCAAATTTAGCCCCCATAGCTACTCCTGTCTTCTGTTGGTAGAATTGTTTGCAGTACCAGAAATGGCTATGTTTGAGGCAGAAGTCAAGGCATTTGACAAGAAATTTCCTCTGAAAGCAGGGGAGTTTGGTGTATTTCCTAAGGCCCCATTTCATAGCCTCACATGCTGCATAATGGGGTATGATCGTATAGAGTGATGATACGTCTGCTGTTGCCACCAGTACAGTGCCAGTGTCAACTCTATTTTCAAGTATTTGAAGCATTTGTTTCGTGTCTCTCAGATAGGCCTCAGTGCTTTGTACAGCAGGTTGAAGATATTTGTCGATATATTCACCCATTCTTGCTGTAATTGATTCTATACCATTAACAATTGGTCTTAAAGGGGGGTCGGTTTTATCCTTATGGATTTTCGGTAATGCGTAGATAATCGGAGTTCTACAGGCTTTTGGAACCAGATATTTAGCTTCTTTTTTTATTAAGTATACCTTTTTTGAGGCCCAATTGGACTACTTGTTCCAGCTCTTTTTTCCATTTAAATATAGGATTGCTAGATAGTGTGCAGTATGTGCTGTGATCTTCCAATAATTTCATCATGCCTTTATGATATTGTTTGGTGGTTTGAATCACGATTCCGCCTCCTTTATCTGAAGGCCTAATGACAAGATTCTTTCTTTTAATAAGTTTCTGAATGCCAGTCCTAATGATCCTCGGTTCTTCTCTTTTCTTTACGGTTATATTCCTAATTTCCTCCGTCACCAGGTTCTTAAAAACCTCTATGTGGGTATTGTCCTTGGGTTTAGGGTTGTACGTTGATCTATTCCTCAGATTACTATGTAACACTAGATCTTTTTGTGTAGTGCTGACGTTAATGGGTTTTTCAATCAAGTATTTTTTTATGTTTAGTTTTCTTATATATTTTTTATACTTATATACGTCTCAAATTTATCAAGATTTTTCACTGGTGCATATTTCAGCCCTTTGTCCAGCACTACTAATTCTTCTTGGGTGAGCGGTACGTCTGTAAGATGAAAAATTCCCTCTCCTATGTCTCCCTTTTTCGTTTGTTTTCCCTTTCCTGCTCTACAGCCTCTTTTCTTGTGGTGCTTTTTCTCCTTGATTCTTCCATTCTCCTCAGAGGATGGTATTCCGTTACTCTCTAAAAAAGATTTATTATGACCCTGTTCATAATGGTAATCGTATTGATATCTCGTGCCTCTATCTGTGTCACGGAGATCCCTCAAGGGGGTGTAATAGTTGTACGTATGGATGGGACTACGTTCTCTAGGTTCTCTAGGTAATTGCACTGTGACAAAGGAAAAGGGGGAAGTGGACGTGGGGGGGGGGGGACTAAAATAAAAAATTCTCCAGGGATATCAGTGACTATAAGAAAGATCTGGTATTTAAACGGCAGAATAATATTGGGCAGACTGACCCTATCTCTGCATTTTCTACTCCGGAAAAGGCAGTTAAAATTAACCCTTGCCATTCTGATCTATCACTCATACCCAGATCACCCCGGCATGTTGCTCCCCGTAGACATTCAGGCAATTACACACCTAGAAATGAGTCCCCTCAAGATATTTGAAAAATGACGCCAGATACAGACACCCTAGTTACAACACTCCATATAATACATGGAAACAACCCCCTTATCCACAACGCACTCCACAATAGGGGTGGAAAAAGCCCAACAATAGGAAAAATCATAACAAAAGACCTCATTGGACACGACCTAACAACGCACCAAGGGATGCAAGAGGCCCCCCATATGAGCCATATAGTCAAGAGAGACACCCAGCATATCCCCAGACCAATTATGAGATGAGAGACAACCGATATGTACAATATGATTACTACAGACCACGTGATAGCAGCCCTGGCCCTGACCATCACTATGGACCTAGAGAAGGAAGTGGTCCACCCAATGCACCGTATAGACCTAGAGAACGTAGTCCCATCCATACGTACAACTATTACGCCCCATTGAGGGATCTCCGTGACACAGAGACACAAGATATCAATATGATTACCATTATGAACAGGGTCATAATAAATCTTTTTTAGAGAGAGGAACGGAATACCATCCTCCGAGGAGAATGCAAGAAACAAGGAGAAAAAGCCCCACAAGAAAAGAGGCTGTAGAGCAGGAAAGGGAAAACAAACGAAAAAGGGAGACATAGGAGAGGGAATTTTTAATCTTACAGAAGTACCACTCACCCAGGAAGAATTAGTAGTGCTGGACAAAGGGCTGAAATATGCACCAGTGAAAAATCTTGATAAATTTGAGACGTATATAAGTATACAAAAATAAATATATAAGAAAACTAAACATCAAAAAAATACTTGATTGAAAGACCCATTAACGTCAGCACTACACAAAAAGATCCAGTGTTACATAGTAATCTGAGGAATAGATCAACGTACAACCCTAAACCCAAGGAAATACCCACATAGAAGTTTTTAAGAACCTGGTGACAGAGGAAATTAAGAATATAACTGTAAAGAAAAGAGAAGAACCGAGGATCATTAGGACTGGCATTCAGAAACTTATTAAAAGAGAGAATCTTGTCATTAGGCCTTCAGATAAAGGAGGCAGAATCGTGATTCAAACCACCGAACAATATCATAAAGGCATGATGAAATTATTGGAAGATCACAACACATACTGCACACTATCTAGCAATCCTATATTTAAATGGAAAAAAGAGCTGGAACAAGTAGTCCAATTGGTCCTCAAAAAAAGGTATTACCGAAAATCCATAAGGATAAAACCGACCCCCCTTTAAGACCAATTGTTAATGGTATAGAATCAATTACAGCAAGAATGAGTGAATATATCGACCAATATCTTCAACCTGCTGTACAAAGCACTAAGGCCTATCTGAGAGACACAAAACAAATGCTTCAAATACTTAAAAATAGAGTTGGCACTGTACTGATGGCAACAGCAGACGTGTCATCACTCTATACGATCATACCCCATCATGCAGCATGTGAGGCTATGAAATGGGGCCTTAGGAAATACACCAAACTCCCCTGCTTTCAGAGGAAATTTCTTGTCAAATGCCTTGACTTCTGCTTCAAACATAGCCCTTTCTGGTACTGCAAACAATTCTACCAACAGAAGACAGGAGTAGCTATGGGGGCTAAATTTGCCCCCAGTGTCGCAGGACTTTTCATGTCCCAATGGGAAGAGGGACACCCATGCGTGATAGTGTTTTGCAATTAAGCACAAGCTGTATACCTTACAGCAGTAAGGTGAGCTGCTTGCGAACATGGAGGTGTTTCCACTGAAGATCCCTTCCTTTTTGGATTTTTATTTATTTGGTGGTGGGACTGCTATATGTTTACCCATTTGGACTTATCACATTCAGCCTTTTGAGCTGTCACTATGTGCTAGTTTTTGATACTAGCCCTTATTCACTTGGACTGCTTCGAGTGTTGTATCACTGTTATCTATACCTTTTTTTTTTTTACCATCTATTTTTATCTATTTTAGTTATTTAACCCATGTTAGTACTTTTGCCTTTTCATTGTATGTTTGTTCAGTGCATTTGTGACCGCATCCATTTCGGCCGTAGTCACCTCTCCATTCATTTTAGTCCCCCCCACTTCCACTTCCCCCTTTTCCTTTGTCACAGCGCAATTACCACTTTCTTTTATATATTTCCAAACAAAATTGACGTCCTTTTTTCCCCACAAATAGAGCTTTATTTTGGTGGTATTTGATCACCTCTGCGGTTTTTATTTTTTGCGATATAAACAAAAAAATAGCGTCAATTTTGAAAGTAGTAGTAGTAGTAGTAGTAGTAGTAGTAGTAGTAGTAGTGGTAGTGGTAGTGGTAGTAGTAGTAGTCCGGCCCAAGCTGGTACACATAATTAGAATATAGTAATTGAATACAATAAGGGTGCATTGCTACTGTCCTGAAAGACTCCTGGAAAACAAGTTACCGGTAAGTCTAACTTGATTTTTCCCTTAACGTCTTTCAGGACAGCACCTTGAGAGGACAACAGAGACTTACCCACTAGGGAGGGACCACAGCCTGCAAGACCTTTCTGCCAAAAGCCTGCTCACTTGCTGACAGAAGATCCAGTCTGTAATGACAGACACACGTTAGGTAACTTGACCACGTAGCCGCCTTACAAATTTGATCTGGGGTGGCACCAGCTATTTCTGCCCATGTAGTGGCCTGCGTCCTGGTAGAATGTGCTTTAATTCCCAGAGGGGGGGATAGCCCCGACTGGGAGTAGGCTGCCAGAATAGCGGATTTAAGCCATCTAGCTATTGACCCCTTAGATGCTTGGTGGTGCTTTTCCAGAAAAAAGTATAAACAAAGAGTGCGAAGACCGAAAGTTTTTTGTTGCTTCCAGATAACATAATAAAGTCCTTCTTACATCCAAATTGTGGAATTAGCTTTCCTTCTCCCCTGAAGGGTTTGAGCAAAAGGTTGGTAGGATGATTTCCTGCGACCTTTTGTGGGCTGACGCTACCTTCGTCAAAAACCCCAGATCGGTTTTGAGTATAATCCTATCTGTGTAGATGGATAAAAAGGGTTTTTTAACAGATAGGGCATGCAGCTCACTAATCTTCCTTGCTGATGTTATTGCAACCAAAAATAAAGTCTTAAGAGTAAGGTTCTTCAGTGAAATTTCTTGTAGTGGTTCGAAAGGTTCCTTTGTGAGGGCTTGTAGGACCACTGATAGATCCCAATTGGGAAAGTGCCTATCAGGAGCTGGTCTGGATCTGGTAAGGGCCTTGAAAAATCTTATAACCAAGGGCTCAGAAGAGATTGGTCTTTCTAGAAAGAAAAGCGGCTACTTGCACCTTAAGCGTGCTGACTGACAAGCCTTTGTCAGCACCATTTTGAAGAAATTCTAAAATTGACACTAAATTTTTTACTGTTCTATTTGTCAAACGACAGTAGGAGTTGTAGACTTTACAATATTTATCATAGATTTTTCTGGTCACTATTTTTCTACTGGAAAGTAAGGTAGTTACTAAAGGTTGTGACAGACCCTTGTTTCTTAACAACTGCTCCTCAGATACCAAGCGATGAGTCTTAGACTGGCCACTTTCGGATGATGTATCGGACCTTGTAGGAGCAAGTCTTGCCGGTGAGGCAGCTGCCAAGATGGCTTGACTGCCATCTGTAGAATGGTGGTAAACCATGCCCTTTTTGGCCAAAATGGAGTAATTAGAATTACTGCCACTTTCTCCCTCTGTATCTTTCTCAATACTAACGGGATTAGTTGAATCGGAGGGAAAGCGTAACCCAGATGAAATTTCCAGGGCTGTATTTTTTTTTTTTATTAAAATTGTATTTTTATTGGGATTTCAAAAAGTAAGTACAAAATTGTAACAAAATGAACATCACACTTTCAATATAAGTGCACTATAAAACAGTCATAGTAAAAGGGGAAAGCACAATATATAGTAACAAATATATGTAATAAAAAAGTGTTTACAAAAAAAAAAAAAAAAAAGAAAACACAAGACACAAATGTGTTATAGATCAAATCCTTATAGCGTACACAATAAGCATAGTGTTAAAAGGAATCTAGAACCCTGAGATCAGTTCAGATCACACACACAGGCGGTACAGGTTTGAATTGGGATTAGGGCAAATCTGATGGCATGGGGGTCCCGTATTCCGAATGGACCCATGGTTCCCATATTTTATTAAATTGGGGGACACAATCGTGTACCGAAGCCGTCAAAAGACTCCATTGTCCATTGTCCACATCTCCATAGATAGTTTAAAGGATCCACCGGAAGGGACACCCCAGTTACCTTTTGTATAAGAAGATGTACATCATACCAAAAAGGTTGAATCAAAGGGCACTGCCAAAAGATGTGAAACAGTGAACCTACATCAGTTCCACATCGCCAACAACGCTGCGAAACTGAGGGGTCATACTTGTGGATTATATCGGGAGTTCTATACCAGAACATGAGGATCTTAATGGTTGTCTCCCTCTGAGTGACACATTTGGAAGATCTAAATGTAGAGGCCCAGATCCTATCCCACATCTGTGTCGTGACAGGACGTCCCACTAACTGAGACCACCTGCGCATGTAGTGGTGCAATGTTTCTGTGACTGGAACCGACTCATGGAGAATACGATAGATACAGGAGATTAAATGCAATTGATGAGGGCCTTGAGCACACAAGTATTCGAAAGTAGTTGGCTTGTCTAGAGTTAGGGATGGCGATTTAGAATGGAAGAAGTGTCTAATTTGCAAGTAAAAGTGGAAAAGTTGTGGTGGCAGATCAAATTTCTCACTTAAAGTGTTATAGGTATGTAGCTTCCTTGTTATGGGATGAACCAGATTCCTGAGCTGAAAAAGATGAACATTTACCCACGGGAAAATCCTGCCCAAGGACCTACTATCCAGAATGAGAGGATTAAATAGTACATTTACAAGGGGAGAGCAGGGAGACATAAGGGGAAAGCGTTTGAGGCAATTCCGCCAAATAGATAAAGTTAGTATCATTGTGCCAGTACACTGACGCTTGTAAATAGGATCTAAAACAGGGGGGGCATCCCAAACCAAGGAACCTGGGTGAACCGGGCAAAGTACCCCTTTTTCAATAGCAGACCATTGGTTTGGTGCGTGTAAGGAAGTCCAAGAGGTGATGGCCCTTAAATGAGTAGCATAATAATATTTAGTGATGTCAGGAGCTCCCAAACCTCCTCTGGATCTAATGGCAAACATTACAGAGCCTGCTATACGGTGAGCTCCTCCGTTCCATATAAACTTTAGAAAAGTCCTGTGAAGTGTTTTTAGTTGTTAAGCAGGAACAGCTACTGGGAGAGTTTCAAAATAATAAAGCAGTCTGGGTAGAATAGACATTTTCAAAACAATAATTCTGCCTAAAAGAGACAGGGGATACTTGGTCCAGTTCGACAGAGACTTATTAATATCTAAGATCAGAGGAGGGAAGTTAATGTTATAGAGGGAGGAATAAGAAGGGGTAAGTAGTACACCCAAGTATTTGAGAGAGGTAGTACACCATTTATAAGGGTAAGTTGGGAAAGTAGTGGCATTGGAACGTGTAAAGGAAGGGCTTCAGTTTTAGAGGTGTTGATTTTGTATCCGGAAATATCACTAAAAGAGGTCAATACTTTATGTAGTGAGGAAAGAGATATCAGCGGGTTAGAGATAGTGAGCAAAATGTTGTCTGCAAATAACGATAACTTGTATTCCCCCTGTCTCATCACCACCCCACATATATCCGGATGAACGCGGATAGACTCGGCTAGGGGTTCTAAGCACAGGATAAAGAGCAGTGGCGAGAGGGGAACATCCCTGCCGAGTTCCATTCGTCATGGGGAAGCCAGGAGACAGGAAAGACGACATTTGTACCTGTGTTGAGACAGTTGAATACAAAGCTTCCAAAGCTTTTAAAAAAGGACCAGCAAAACCATAAACCTTTTAAGGTGGCAAACATATAGGGCCAACTTAGCCTGTCAAAAGCCTTTTGCGCGTCTAGACTCAGGATCAGTGCCGATCGGGATGTCCTATCCAAGAGGTCTATTAGGTCTATTGTACACCGGGTGTTATCTCCCGCATGTCTACCAAGAACGAAACCCACCTGATCCCTGTGTATCAGTTTGGGGATGAGTGTGGAAAGTCGGGTGGCGAGAATTTTAGTAAATATCTTGTAGTCTGAATTTAGGAGGGCTATGGGTCTGTAGTTATCTGGGAGAGAGGGATCCTTTCCAGGCTTAGGGATAACCGAAATAAATGAATGGGAAAACTGTGAATGTGGAGGAGTACCCTTGAGAAGGGAAGCATATAAAGCTAGCATGTGAGGAGATAGAATGTCAATGAAGGTTTTGTAGTATGAGTAGGGCAAGCCGTCAGGGCCGGGAGCTTTGTGTAATGAGAGTTTTTTAATTATAGCAAAGAGTTCTTTAGCTGTTACTGCTGTATTTAAACTCTCCAAATCTGTTGTAGACAATTTTGGTAATTTTATATTGGAAAAGAAGGACTCAAAATTTCCCTGGGTAAATTCAAAGTGGTTCTCCAGAGTTAGACAATTATACAGTTTATTATAAAAGTTACCAAAAATTTTTGACATCTCGTGAGGACAGTGTGTTCTAGAACCGTCTGTCTGAAAAAGAAAATCATGCAAGGAATTGAACCGACGAGGGCATAACTTATTAACTAACATCCTGTGAGGTTTATTGGAGAATTCATAAAATTTTTGCTTCGTCCACAGCATGGACCTGGCCATTTTGTCAAGTTTTGTTGATCTAATTTGTTCTCTAAGTTGAATAACTTTACGTAATTTCAGCACCGTGGGACCACCCAAGAGCCTCCGCTCAGCAGTTGCTAGAAAGGACATTAGAGACTGAAGTAGACTATTTCTATCTCTCTTCAGTCGAGAGCCCTCAGCTATACATGAACCTCAGAAAACAGCCTTGTGTGCCTCCCACAGTGTAGAAACCTGAGACACCGATCCAGAATTGAGTAAGAAATATTCTTTCAAGCTATTTGCTAGGGTAGAACGGGATACTTCAGACTGCAGGAGGTGATCATTAAGACGCCAATGACAGGATTTGGTGTAGGTCTGGGACAGCATAAGATCTAGCATAATGGGTGCATGGTCCGACCATGTGATGGGGGAGATATCTGATTCGACTACATAGGGGATAAGTGGGGCCGAGATTAAAAAATGATCAAGACGGGAATACATATTATGTGCTGATGAATAAAATGTAAATTGTTTAGCAGAGGGGTGTTTTATCCTCCATGAGTCGAAAAGCCTACATGACCTGATACATTTACGGAAGGCATTAGCTTGGGACAATACTCTTTTAGATGGGGTAGAACTAAAAAGTGTTTGTCTGTCCCTAGTGGGAGACATGACCAGATTGAAGTCCCCACCAACTATCATAAAAGGTTGCGAGCGATATCGGGGAGATTCAAAGAGTTTGTTGAGGAATTCAATCTGGCCTGTGTTCGGGGCGTATAAATTAACCAGCGTAAAAGAGGTAGGCATGTATTCACACTCTAAGATAAGAAACCTACCATGAGGGTCCGCATGAGACCTCCGAACTTTGATAGGACATGTTTTTCTGATCAAGATTGCCACTCCTGCCCTGCCCGTGGAATCAGAGGCAAGATAGGAAGTGGGAAAAAACCTTGAGGCAAATTTTAATGATCCACTTGCTTGAAAACGGGTTTCCTGGATCATCACCATGTCTTCGCCTGAAGCCCTGAAATCCTTCAGGGCCATCCAGCGCTTACTAATGGAGCCCAGGCCCTTTACATTGTAGGACACAATTTTCAGAGCCATGATTGTAGTCTGTCTAGGCACGGTAAAATTAAAACATCCAACACTATAGGCATGGGGGTATTTGAAAAAAAAAGAGTATAAGTGTTGCATTGTACGGAAATCAGTAATAATAAACCTTCTCCCTCCACTAACTATTGAACCATAAACCCCAAGGTACAATACCCTCAAAATGGGGTAAGAAAAACCATAAAGTCTCAATCTATGAAACACAACAGTAGTTATATTTAAGAAAAATAAAAAAGAAAAACAAAAAGAAAAATCAAAAGAAAAAAAGAAAGGAAAAGTTCAAAACTCTGTGGACCTGAGAAACAACAATTTCTCAGGAAGCCCTGAGCAAAGACCAGGGCCTGACAGGGACGTGAACGGACTCCCATCTGGCGATTCTATCTGAGGAGATGAAATGGGTCCGCTGCTCACCTTATGCATTTGGTTGCGTATAGAACAAAAGAGGATAAAAGTCATTGCAGAAAAAAGAAAAATCTGTAAATCCTTAAAGAGAAAGTAAGGTTAACAAATAAAACAGGCATGTTTGACACTTAAAATTTCAAAACCTTTAGTGAATGCATCTCAAGGGATGGGAAAGGATCTACCCCGAACAAAGAACGGGGCAAATTAAAAAAACTGAGAGAACCAAAAACAGCAACATCGTTTCATCGCAAAAAATTTTTTTGAGGAAACGGAAATGCCAAAAAAAAAATAATATTGAAGTATAGAACCAAGAAAGATGTTCCGTGGAATGTTCAAGGAGGTTGTTTAGAAGATCGCAGGCGTTGAGGAGTGGAAAAATGCTTCTTAGATTTACCCTGGACAGGGGTCCAGATGCGAGTAGGTGTAATCGGAGGTAGACGAGCTTGTGTGGTAGGAGGGATCATGTCCTCTTCCGGGAGAGGGGGAAGACCCAGATTTTTCAGAAAGGCCTCAGCTTCTTGTAAGTCACGTAGGGAGTATTGGGTTCCCTCTTTGTATATAGCTAAACGGAAGGGGAATCCCCAGTAATACAGAATCTTATGTTGTTGCAGGTGTGTAGTAAGGGGATGTAGATTCCTACGTTTAGCGAGAGTGATGGGAGAGAGATCTCTAAAGATTTGCAATTTAGCGCCCTTGAACAGTATTTGGGATCTATTGCGAGTCGCCAGAGTTAGTGCCTCCTTACTTTCAAAAAAATGAAATCGTACCACAACATCTCTAGGTCTGGCTCCAGCCGGTGGTTTTGGGCCCAAAGATATATGGGCCCTATCCAAGCGCCAATCTATATCTACCACCGAGGGAGCCAGGGTGTTAAAAAGGCTCAGAAGGTAAGCTCAGAGCTCAGAATCACCCACCGTCTTGGGTATCCCTCTGAATCGCAGGTTTTGTCTTCTCTCCCTGTTCTCCAAGTCCTCCTTTTGTATTTGTAGTTGAGATACAGAAAGGTGTAAGTTATGGTTTTCCTCCTCTATTGCTTGTACGTAGTTTATCATTTCATCGAATTTGTTCTCTAGAGTGTTTGTGCGATCGCCGATTTGGGTTATTTCCCCCCTCAACTCAGCAGCTAGTTTGCTGACCTCAGCCGAGACATTGGACGTTATCTGTTGAAGTAACAGTTGCAGTTTGGAGTCCAGTATGTCAGGGGTGAGAGTCATATTTGAAGGTGACAGAGTGGGCGCAGGAATCTGCGAATTAGTCAGAGAGGAACTTGTAGCATCTTCCGAGTCTAGGGAGGGATCCAGCAAGGCAAAAGGGTTTGCGGAAGGATTAGATGAGGTAGGTTGTGATCTTGTAACAAAACGTTCCATGTTTGGTTCTTTTCGTAACCCAATCAGTAGTTTGTAGTATTATTGCTGTTGGCCAACTTCCAGGGCTGTATTAACGCATCTGTCCCCTGGGAACTGTCGTTTCTGTGAATTGAGAAGAATACCGGGAGTTGCGTATTTTCTTCTGACGCAAACAGGTCTATTTGTGGCTGGCCCCAGGCCCTGGTGATCATTGCAAAAACTTCCGGATTCAAGCTCCAATCTGCCTCTTGAATCCGTCTTCTGCTTAGATAATCTGCCACTATATTTGGAGTGCCCTTGAGGTGGACTGCTGATAAGGACAGCACATGATTTTCTGCCCATCCCAGGATCTTTGAAGCTAGAAACTGCAGTGTTTTGCTTCTTGTGCTCCCTTGCTTGTTCAGGTAGGCTATGGTAGTGGTGTTGTCTGAGAGAACCTGGACATTGGAACCTTGAAGGATTGGAGAGAAGGCATCCAATGCTAAGGCGACTGCCCTTAGTTCCCTTCATTTTTAAGACGTTTTTGCCTCTGACTGAGACCAAACTCCTTGTGTGAAGCTTTGACCCAGGTGAGCCCCTCAACCCCGCACGCTGGCATCCGTCGTTATCACCTTTTCTATTGGAAAAGACCAAAGCAGGCCCTTTGACAGATTTGCTTGATTTTTCCACCATCAAAGCGATTGTTTGACTTTGATGGGGATTTGTACCTTTGCCTCCAGAGCTTCTGTCCCGTGATTGCGATTCCATACTCTCAGAAGAAAAGTCTGAAGAGGTCTGAAATGTAACCTTGCCCATTGAATGGCTGGAATGGTTGAGGTTAGGGTTCCTAGTGCTGACATGACTCTCCTGACTGACAATTCCTGATTTGTCTGTAAGGAGGCCACAACATTTTGGACTTTTACCTTTTTCTCTTCTGGGAGAAAAACTATGTTCTACTGAACAGATTTGATACCCCAGGAATTGTACTTCCTGGGCTGGATTGAAATTTCACTTTTGCATATTTGCGATCCAACCCAAAGCTTCTAGATGACCGCGGGCTTTCCCGAGGTCCTCTAACAACTTCTCCCTGAAAGGAGCAAAGAAAAGCAGGTTGTCTAGGTACAAAATTACCGCGATCCCCTGCAGGCGGAGAGATGCAAGAGCTTCTGCCATCACCTTTGTAAATATTCGCAGGGCAGAAGAAAGGCAGAAGGGGAGGGCCTTGAATTGTAGGGGCAGAACCTCTTTCCTCATGTTTATCGCCATCTTTAGGAACTTCTGAGACTGAGGGGCTATGGGGATGTGCAAATAGGTATCTCAAAGGTCGATCGATGCCATAAAGCATTCCTTTGTCAATAGGTTTCTGACCACGAAGATGGAGTCCATAAGAAATCTTTTGTATAGGACTGATCTGTTCAGCGGTTTCAGGTTGAGGATTAATCGAAAACTTGCGATGGCTTTCTTATCAGGAATGTATGGGAATAAAATCCCTGATAATGCACCCACTGTGAAACGTGAGTCACAATCCCTTGATCTATCAGATCCTTTAACAGGTTTTTCATTGCTAGGGACTTTGTTGTATCTCTTGGAAGATTTGTTATAAAGTACCTTTCTGGGGGGAGATCTGAAAATTCTGTTCTGTAACCCTGGGCTAGCATATTCAGAATGTACTGGTTTTCTGTTATGCTTGCCCAATAGGGGAGAAAACCCCGAAGACTTCCTCCCACCTGTAACTGACTGTCATTGCATTTTGCTGGATGACGCAGGAGGATGGAAAAGGACATTCCCTTTGCCCTTTCCCCTCTGCCCTGACCAATTTTTCTTTTTCTCTTGAGGCATGTTTTGTACCTGAGCCCTTTAAGGATGAAAAAAATGGTTGTTTCTTCTTCTTGACAGGAAAAGATTTCTTTTTATCTGCAGTCCTGTCAAGAACTGAGTCCAAATCATGGGCAAACAATAAATCCCCTAGGAAAGGGACCCCACATAATTTGTTTTTGGATGCTGCATCCCCCTGCCAGGTTTTTAGCCATAATGCCCATCTAACTGAATTAGTAAGGGCTGCAGCTTTTTCTGTCATCCTGATAAATTCCACTGATGCATCAGAGACATAGGCTACAGCCGCTGAAAGAGTTGAAAAGGAATCAAGGATTTCTTGCTTAGGGGAATCAGCTATTATACCCTGTTTCCCCGAAAATAAGACCTAGCGTGATTGTCGGTGATGGCTGCAATATAAGCCCTACCCCCCCAATAAGCCCTAGTTAAAGTCCTTGTAGGTCTTATTTTCAGGGTAGGGCTTATTTTCGGGGAAACAGGGTAGGGCTTATTTGGGGGGTAGGGCTTATATTGCAGCCACTACTGACAATCACGCTAGGTCTTATTTTCGAGGAAACAGGGTAAGAGCTTTAAGCTGATTCTCCCAATACTCCATATTTCTGGAGACGCAAGTAGTTGCCATTGCTGGTTTAACCACTTGCTGACCGCCTCACGCAGATACACTGCGGCAGAATGGCACAGAATGGCACAGGCAGGCAGAATCATCAATCACCCCCCCTGGTGCCCGAGGCAGTCGGCGTTTGTTCCCCAGCGATCAGAGGTGAGGGGGAGGCCATCCATTTGTGTCCCCCCCCTCGCGATCGTTCCCAGCCAATCAGATCATTCCTCTGCTGCTGTATGCTAAACAGAAGCAGAGGAAATGATGTCATCTCTCCTCGGCTCGGTATTTTCCGTTCCGGCGCTGAGGAGAGAAGACTTCAATGTGAGTGCACCAACACTACACATACAGTAGAACATGCCAGGCACACATTACACCCCTGATCCCCCCCCTAATCACACCCCCCCCCGTCACACTGACACCAAGCAGTTTTTTTTTTCTGATTACTGTATTGGTGTCAGCTTGTGACAGTTAGTGTGGTAGGGCAGTTAGTGTTAGCCCCCTTTAGGTCTAGGATACCCCCCTAACCCCCCCTAATAAAGTTTTAACCCCTTGATTACCCCCTGTCGCCAGTGTCACTAAGCAATAATTTTTCTGATCGCTGTATTAGTGTCACTGGTGACGCTAGTTAGGGAGGTAAATATTTAAGTTCGCCGTCAGCGTTTTATAGCGTCAGGGACCCCCATATACTATCTAATGAAGGTTTTAACCCCTTGATTACCCCCTAGTTAACCCTTTCACCAGTGATCACTGTATAACTGTTACAGGTGACGCTGGTTAGTTCGTTTATTTTTTATACTGTCAGGGCACCCACCGTTTATTACCGAATAAAGGTTTAGCCCCCTGATCGCCTGGCGGTGATATGTATCGCCCCAGGCAGCGTCAGATTAGCGCCAGTACCGCTAACACCCACGCACGCAGCATACGCCTCCCTTAGTGGTATAGTATCTGAACGGATCAATATCTGATCCGATCAAATCTATACTAGGGTTTCCAAAAACGCAGTGTTAGTGGAATCAGCCCAGATACCTGCTAGCACCTGCGTTTTGTCCCTCCGCCCGGCTCAGCCCAGCCCAGCCCACCCAAGTGCAGTATCGATCGATCACTGTCACTTACAAAACACTAAATGCATAAATGCAGCGTTCGCAGAGTCAGGCCTGATCCCTGCTAACAGTTTTTTTGGTAGCATTTTGGTGAACTGGCAAGCACCAACCCCAAGCAGCATCAGGTTAGCGCCAGTACCACTAACACCCACGCACACGCATGCACCGTACACCTCCCTTAGTGGTATAGTATCTGAACGGATCAATATCTGATCTGATCAGATCTATACTAGCGTCCCCAGCAGTTTAGGGTTCCCAAAAACGCAGTGTTAGCGGGATCAGCCCAGATACCTGCTAGCACCTGCATTTTGCCCCTCCGCCCGGCCGAGCCCAGCCCACCCAAGTGCAGTATCGATCAATCACTGTCACTTACAAAATACTAAATGCATAACTGCAGCGTTCACAGAGTCAGGCCTGATCCCTGCGATTGCTAACAGTTTTTTAGTACACCCCGGTCGTAGTCAAACCAGAACTGCAGTAACACTTGGTGACGTGGCAAGTCCCATAAGTGCAGTTCAAGCTGGTGAGGTGGCAAGCACAAGTAGTGTCCAACTCCCACCAAGAAGAAGACAAACACAGGCCCGTCGTGCCCATAGTGCCCTTCCTGCTGCATTCGCCAATCCTAATTGGGAACCCACCACTTCTACAGCACCTGTACTTCCCCCATTCACATCTCCAACCAAATGCAGTCGGCTGCATGAGAGGCATTTTTATGTCCTCCCGAGTACCCCTACCCAACGAACCCCCCAAGAAAGATGTCGTGTCTGCAGCAAGCACGGATATAGGTGTGATGCCCGCTATTATTGTTCCTCCTGTCCTGACAATCCTCGTCTTTGCATTGATGAATGTTTTGAACGCTACCATACACTAGTTGAGTATTAGCGTAGGGTACAGCATTGCACAGACTAGGCACACTTTCACAGGGTCTTCCAAGATGCCATCGCATTTTGAGAGACCCGAACCTGGAACCGGTTACAGTTATAAAAGTTACAGTTACAAAATAAAGTGTAAAAAAAAAAAATATATATATATATATATATAAAATAAAAAAAGTTGTCGTTTCATTGTTCTCTCTCTCTCTCTATCCTCTCTCTATTGTTCTGCTCTTTTTTACTGTATTCTATTCTGCAATGTTTTATTGTTATTATGTTTTATCATGTTTGCTTTTCAGGTATGCAATTTTTTATACTTTACCGTTTACTGTGTTTTATTGTTAACCATTTTTTTGTCTTCAGGTACGCAATTCACGACTTGAGTGGTTATACCAGAATGATGCCTGCAGATTTAAGTATCATCTTGGTATCATTCTTTTCAGCCAGCGGTCGGCTTTCATGTAAAAGCAATCCTAGCGGCTAATTAGCCTCTAGACTGCTTTTACAAGCAGTGGGAGGGAATGCCCCCCCACTGTCTTCCGTGTTTTTCTCTGGCTCTCCTGTCCCAACAGGGAACCTGAGAATGCAGCCAGTGATTCAGCCAGCTGACCATAGAGCTGATCAGAGACCAGAGTGGCTCCAAACATCTCTATGGCCTAAGAAACCGGAAGCTACGAGCATTTCATGACTTAGATTTCGCCAGATGTAAACGGCGCCATTGGGAAATTGGGAAAGCATTTTATCACACCGATCTTGGTGTGGTCAGATGCTTTGAGGGCAGAGGAGAGATCTAGGGTCTAATAGACCCCAATTTTTTCAAAAAAGAGTACCTGTCACTACTTATTGCTATCATAGGGGATATTTACATTCCCTGAGAACAATAAAAATGATAAAAAAAAAAAATTAAAGGAACATTTTAAAAATAAGATAAAAAAGCAAAAAAATAATAAAGGAAAAAAAAAAAAAAAGCACCCCTGTCCCCCCCTGCTCTCGCGCTAAGGCGAACGCAAGCGTCGGTCTGGCGTCAAATGTAAACAGCAATTGCACCATGCATGTGAGGTATCATCGTGAAGGTCAGATCGAGGGTAGTAATTTTAGCAGTAGACCTCCTCTGTAAATCTAAAGTGGAAACCTGTAAAGGCTTTTAAAGGCTTATAAAAAGGAATTTATTTTGTTGCCACTGCACGTTTGTGTGCAATTTTAAAGCATGTCATGTTTGGTATCCATGTACTCGGCCTAAGATCATCTTTTTTATTTCATCAAACATTTGGGCAATATAGTGTGTTTTAGTGCATTAATACTGTGTGAAAAAAAGAAATGAAACACCCACCATTTTAATCTGTAGGGCATTTGCTTTAAAAAAAAATATATAATGTTTGGGGGTTCAAAGTAATTTTCTTGCAAAAAAAAAAAAATTTTTCATGTAAACCAAAAGTGTCAGAAAGGACTTTGTCTTCAAGTGGTTAGAAGAGTGGGTGATGTGTGACATAAGCTTCTAAATGTTGTGCATAAAATGCCAGGACAGTTCAAACCCCCCCCAAATGACCCCATTTTGGAAAGTAGACACCCCAAGCTATTTGCTGAGAGGCATGTCGAGTCCATGGAATATTTTATATTGTGACACAAGTTGCGGGAAAAAGACAAATTTTTTTTGTTGTCACTAAATGATATATTGCTCAAACATGTCATGGGAATATGTGAAATTACACCCCAAAATACATTCTGTTGCTTCTCCTGAGTACGGGGATACCACATGTGTGAGACTTTTTGGGAACCTAGCCACGCACGGGACCCCAGAAACCAAGCACCGCCTTCAGGCTTTCTAAGAGCGTAAATTTTTGATTTCACTCTTCACTGCATATCACAGTTTTGGAGGGCATGGAATACCAAGGTGGCACAAACCCCCACCAAATTACCCTATTTTGGAAAGTAGACACCCCAAGCTATTTGCTGAGAGGTATAGTGAGTATTTTGCAGACCTCACTTTTTGTCACAAAGTTTTTAAAATTGAAAAAAGAAAAAAAAAATTTTTCTTCTTGTCTTTCTTCATTTTCAAAAACAAATGAGAGCTGCAAAATACTCACCATGCCTCTCAGCAAATAGTTTGGGGTGTCTACTTTCCAAAATAGGGTCATTTGGGGGGGTTTGTGCCACCTGGGCATTCCATGGCCTCCGAAACTGTGATAGGCAGTGAAGCGTGAAATCAAAAATTTACACCCTTAGAAATCCTGAAGGCGGTGATTGGTTTTTGGGGCCCCGTACGTGGCTAGGCTCCCAAAAAGTCCCACACATGTGGTATCCCCATTCTTAGGAGAAGCAGTTAAATGTATTTTGTGGTGCAATTCCACATATGCCCATGGCCTGTGTGAGCAATATATCATTTAGTGACAACTTTGTGCAAAAAAAAAAAAAAAAATTTGTCACTTTCCCGCAACTTGTATCAAAATATAAAATATTCCATGGACTCAACATGCCTCTCAGCAAATAGCTTGGGGTGTCTACTTTCCAAAATGGGGTCATTTGGGGGGGGATTTGTGCCACCTGGGCATTTTATGGCCTTCAAAACTGTGATAGGTAGTGAGGAGTGAAATAAAAAATTTACGCCCTTAGAAATCCTGAAGGCGGTGATTGGATTTCGGGGCCCCGTACGCGGCTAGGCTCCCAAAAAGTCCCACACGTGTGGTATCCCCGTACTCATGAGAAGCAGCTGAATGTATTTTGGGGTGCAATTCCACATATGCCCATGGCCTGTGTGAGCAATATATCATTTAGTGACAACTTTTTGTAATTTTTTTTTTTTGCCATTATTGAATCACTTGGGACAAAAAAAATTAATATTCAATGGGCTCAACATGCCTCTTAGCAATTTCCTTGGGGTGTCAACTTTCCAAAATGGGGTCATATGGGGGGGGTTGTACTGCCCTGTCATTATCACCTCAAGAAATGACATAGGCAGTCATAAACTAAAAGCTGTGTAAATTCCAGAAAATGTACCCTAGTTTGTAGACGATATAACTTTTGCGCAAACCAATAAATATGCACTTCTTGACATTTTTTTTACCAAAGACATGTGGCCGAATACATTTTGGCCTAAATGTATGACTAAAATTGAGTTTATTTGATTCTTTTTATAACAAAAAGTAGAAAATGTCATTTTTTTCAAAATTTTTGGTCTTTTTCTGTTTATAGCGCAAAAAATAAAAACCGCAGAGGTGATCAAATAACATCAAAAGAAAGCACTATTTGTGGGAAGAAAAGGACTCAAAGTTTGTTTGGGTACAGCATTGCATGGCCGAGCAATTAGCAGTTAAAGCGACGCAGTGCCAAATTGTAAAAATTGCTCTGGTCAGGAAGGGGGTAAATCCTTCCGGGGCTGAAGTGGTTAAGATTGCCCATAATGGATTGCCAAGCCCTCTTCAGTTGTTGATCCATATTTTTATCCATGGGGTCTTTTAAGATCCCCATGTCCTCAAATGCTAGATCAGTTGATTTTGACACCTGAGAAAAGGCTGCATCGAGTTTTGGAACCTTATCCCAGAGAGCCGCTGGGTTTTCATCAAAAGGGAATCTTCTCTTATGAGCCCTTGAGAAGAATGGTTTCCTTTCTTGATTGTCTCAGAAATCACTGCATGGATTGGAAAGGTACGTGTTTTGGGCTCGCTGAGCCCTGCATACATCCTGTCACGTAAAGACATTTCTTCATGCTCTTCCTCCAAGCCTAAAGTAGCATAAATAGCCCTCAATAGGCCGTCCACTTGATCCAAAGACAATTTATATTTGGAGGGCATATTCTCCAGCTCATCCCCATCCTCATCTGATTCTTCATTAGAATGAGAGGGGGAAAGTCCTTCCTGGTTCAGAGGAGCCACTTCTGCCTCTACTGCTGGGACTAACAGTGAGCCTTGAGAGGACTGTGAGGTAGTAGGCTGACTTGTGGATGGATTTGTAAGTGAGGATCTGAAGGATTGAATGGTAGCACATCCAATTCCTTTTTGACAGATGCGATCGGATCGCTGCATGCAGAAGCAGCTTCTTCCTTCACCAAGGAGTCAATGCATGCTTGACATAAAGTTTTTTTCCAGCCTTCAGGTAACTTAGATTTGCATGAAGGACATTTCTTTTTAATCCCTGGGTCAGAGCTCTTGGTCTGCCATGATAAGGGAAAAAGAGAAAAAAGACAAACCATCCTTTAGATTTAGCCTGAAACACTCAAGATGCTCACCACAGGTGCACAGTGAGAGAAACAATAGCCTCATGTGCCCAGACAGGCCCCCGCCACCAGGGGGGAAAAACACTCAAGCCCCACTAAGAACTAGGGAGAAGAGAGCTAGAGAGAGACCCCACAGTAAAATAGAACAGAATCTACAGCCTGTTCCTTACCTGGGCCTTGCTGGTGCCTGTGCCTGTCCCACTTGCTGCGGTTCCTGAGTCCATGCTGAGGCAGCAGCGTGATGCTTGTGGCGAAAATGCCAGTTCCAGACTCCAATAACGAAAATATATAGGCACCAGACCTATTCCTCCCTCCTCCCCCTGCGTTTTCCAGCAGAAATGACGCCAAGCGCCTGCTCGTCCGATGCCGCCCCACTTACGGTTACCTCACATCCAGCCGATGCAGTCCTTTGACTGCCCTTCCCAAGAGGGCAGTGGTGTCAGGAAAAAGAAGCATGTCCTAGACAGAAAAAAAGCGCCTGACATGCCTAACGTCCCCCACCTGGGAGCGGCGACTCCTTGAGCAGTCCTGGCTCTCCCAAAGCACTGACAAGGGAGAAGGAGCCCATCCACTCGGCACTACATCAGCCTGTGGAGATGGGAGGAACCGGCTCTCTTGAGGTAAGAAAAAATAAATAGTGGAGTAGGGAGCCTGGCCTCTCAGGACAGCACCTTGAGAGCTCCTAACTCCCACATGTGTTCCATCCGGAGGAAACACAAAAACTGATGATAAGTGGGAAGGAGCCTCCTTTTAAAGATTGGTGGAGGTGTGTTTCCTGACAAGTGGGTGGAGCCATGCTCTCAAGGTGCTGTCCTGAAAGACATTAAGGGAAAAAACATTTTTTTTCCTTAGTTTAGTATTCTTCTACATATTTTTGGTAAAAAAAAATAAAAAATCGCAATAAGCATATATTGATTGGTTTGCACAAAAGTTATAGCATCTACAAAATAGGGAATAGTTTTATGGCATTTTTATTAATAATTGTTTTTTTTTACTAGTAATGGCGGCGATCAGCAATTTTTATCATGACTGCGACATTATGGTGGACAGATCGGACACTTTCGGTGCTATTTTGGGACCATTCACATTTTATACAGTGATTAGTGTGATTAAAAATGCATTGATTACTGTGTAAATGTGACTGGCAGTGAAGGGGTTAACCACTAGGGGGCGCTGTAGGGGTTAAGTGTGTCCTAGGGAGTGATTCTAACTGTGGGGGTGCTGGGCTATGTGTGACACGACACTGATCACCGCTCCTGTTTACAGGGAGCTGTGATCAGTGTCAGTGTCACTAGGCAGAACGGGGAATATGCTTGTTTACATCAGAATTTCCCCGTTCTTCCTCTCCGTGAGACGATCGCAGATATCCCCGTGGACATCGAGTCCGCGGGACCCGCGATCACACTCACGGAGCTCGCGGCGCGCGCGCGCACATATCCGCAAGTTGCTTCTTAAAGGACAACGTACAGGTAAGTTAAATTGCCTGTACGTGCCCTTCTGCCAACGTATGTCGGCGTGAGCTGGTCAGCAAGTGCTTAAGTGGCGGGGTTTATTAGAAAACCGAGTAACAATATTTACTGGGTGAAGCTGAGTCGGGACAATGGTATAATACGGCAGGTATAAACATGGTATAAACATCCCTTCAGGAGCAGAGCTTTAAGCTGGCATGTCTGCTCAGTCAGGCTCCGTCCATGCTCCTCTAGGACCACCCCTTTCTGATCTCATCTGTGTTTTTTCTTTTTTGGGAAATGATAGAAAAAATTATTTTACTCATAAAAACATAAAACTTTGAATTCTGATTTGTTTAGACAGGATTCAGGAATTCTGAAAATGTGTTTATTCAAGCGGTATTAAACCAAAAAAGGTAATATATTGCAGCTTACCAATCTTTAGATGAGGAGGCTGCATCAGTTTTCTTTTCTCAGGCTTTTTTCCCTGTTTTCACCTGTTGATCTGGAAAGTAACACACTTTCTGTATTACAGTGCCCCCACTCTGGATGAATGAGGACAGGGGGTACCTTTGGATAACAGCATTGTCGGTCTGAAGGGAGTGTAATGTGGCGTACACATGATCGGAAAATCAGCCAGCAAAAGACTGATGAGAGCTTTTGGCCGGAAAATGCGACCGTGTGTATGCTCCATCAGATTTTTGCTGGTCGAATTTCCGCCAGCAAAAGACTGAGAGCATGTTCTCAATTTTCCCAAGGGAAAAAGTTTCTATCGGAAATTCCGTTCGTGTGTATGCAATTCCGACGCGCAAAAAACCACGCATGCTCAGAATCAAGTACAAGACGGAGCTTTTCAGTTTGGTAAAATTACCGTTTGTAATGGAGATGGCACATTCGTCACACTGCAAATTTTTAAATCTTTCAATGCAGTGCATTCTCTTCTTCTTTATAATGCTAGAAGAATGAAGTTGTTTTGCTGCTCAAATTCACACAGTCTTATCACAAACGTATTTCTTTATTATTTCTCGTGATCTCCTGAATAATCATTTTGGTTTTTAAAGCCAGATATCCCTAATAATGTTTAGAATTAATTTTTATAGTCATTTTTTTTTTTTTGGAATCAAGATCTCCTGTTTTTTTTTAATTATTTTATAGTGATCTCCATTTATTTATTTTAATTATTTTATAGTGATCTTTATTTTTCTTTGTATGTCACGTTTCCACAACACCATTATTACCTTGTCTTTGTAAATCTCAATGAGGTTGGTTGGTGTCCCTTGTTAATTTGACATTGTATTTTTTAAATGTACCTGCCTACTCCAAAAAAAAAACTGTCCTTTTTGAAGTAAAACACATAGGCAAGTATTTCTGAAAAAAATATACACATTTATTTTGGGTCATAACAAAATAAAGAGGAAGGCAACACTGGAGAAACTGGTGAAATGTGCAAAGCCTTTGTACCCCAGGGCAGACATCAATAATTTTACAGTCAAAATTGGTGGCCTAAAGAGTCTTAATAATAGTGAGCACAATCCGATCCAGGACAAGAGATCAGGAACAGCAGCATATATCTGTCCCCAGGCTGTGGTCATACCACAGCCTGCAGCTTTTGCCAGACCAGACTGAACCCAGGCCATCACTCTCTGGTCTTCTTTAGACGCTTCCTTCCAGGCTGTGGTGTTGGAGGTTTGGCAGGAGGTGGAGGAGGAGGAGGACCAGGAGGAGGAGGAGAAGGACCATGGTTCAACTCACAAATGTGGCTTTGACTTTTGAGTTGGCCCCTCAAGCCCTTGTTTAGGGCTTGTAACATCACTTCCTCACATAAGAGGCGTTGGCCCTCCTAGATTTCCAGCATTTTGCAGGCTGTAATGTATGCAAAGTCCTCTTGAACACTGTGGGGGGCTCTGAGGGCCGCAGTAGCCTTCATAAATAGGCCAATTGCTGCCTCCTTCACGTTACTCCTCTTCCTGCCACTTTTTGGTGGAAGGCAGAGGGGAGGGACCTGCGATTCTGGCAGGCTACTGGGCTAGGCCACCTCCTGGCTGCCACTTTCCACAGCCTGGCTGAGGCTTTCCTGTGTAAGAAAAAGGGACATGGTTTTAGTTTTTGGTTCATCAATCACACACAATTTTCAACTCATGACTGTTGCAAATTTAATGTTAATAAATAGAAAAGACTATCATTCTGACCCCAGCATTTTTCATTCTTGTCCCAATCATTTGTGGTCACTACTGTCTATTGATATGTAAACCACTTTGAGAAATCAGAAATTAGTGATCAAAATTAGCATATATTTAACATCATTAATTTGACATAAATGGAGTATAGGAGCTAGTAAGTTGGACTTTGGAGGCACATGAGTAGTTAGACTATAAAGGATAAAAATAATTTTATTTTATTAAATTTAAATTACAAAATTAAAGATAAATACTAGGTACATACCCACTTGGTACTCCTTGAAATCATTAGTTTGACAACCAGAAATATTTTGAAGAATGCTATACCTGGCTCAAGCTGGGCTCCTCCACATGTTGCTCCCTGGAAGGCCCAGGTTGGACGTCAGAAGCCTCAGCTGGGGGGAAGAAAGTGTGGAGGGAAGATTGGAGAGTGCTGGCCTGGGTTCATTCTGGCCTACCAGAAAATGCAGTCTGTCATAATACCACAGCCTGGGGACATAAATGTCATCTGCTGCAGCTCCAGATCTCAGGGAATCCTGGACCTTCTTGAGCTCCCTATTATAAGTGCTCCTCATGCCACCAATTAGGGCCTTCAAATAGGGGATGTCTGCCGTGGGGATCACCGGCTTCACAAATTCCACCAATTGATCCAGCGCTGCCTTCCTCTTTGTTTGATTGTTATAATAGGGGTGGTTTACCTGCCACAGACAGGGCAGCTCCCTGTACATATCAATGAATATGGGCATAAAGTTCTCGTCATTGAATAGGTCCATTTTCTCTGCAAGACACAACACAAAACAAACCCTAATGTCAGGCGAAACTCTCCTAATCTTGACCCAATATAGGCCTCAATCTATAAGCAGTATAGGCCACTGATGCATCAACTTAAAACTGTACCTTCGTTATAACGATCGGCGCTTTCGCTACACACACAGACTCGTACATACGACGCACACGTGTTACGCTTTATATACACTGCGCATGCGTCAAACTCCAACCGCGTCGCCTGCCCCTGACATTCTTTCTAGATTATTCCCCGCCCCGCTTCTTTCGTTGCAGTGGGAGACAACATGGCGGAGACACAGCAGGTGCTTAATAGCAGTAACGATGAGGAAAGCTCGGAGCAAGAAACGTCCTGATCCAGGGAGGAGAAGATTTAAGGCCTCAAATACGTCCTTAGAAGAGATGGTGGAGATGGTCGACATATTGAAGAGCCGACTATAATGGGAAGTATGGACCGTACCTAAACCCAAATGTGAGAAAGGCCACACATTTGGGTTGTGAAGAGTCTGCGCCAGAATTTT
Organism: Aquarana catesbeiana; assembly: GCF_042186555.1. Lineage (NCBI taxonomy): Eukaryota > Metazoa > Chordata > Amphibia > Anura > Ranidae > Aquarana > Aquarana catesbeiana. The sequence continues at coordinate 141,457,125 of NC_133336.1, read as the reverse complement.
TGGGTACGAAGATCCAAGGAGCAACTGAGGAAACGCTGGTCAGACCTCAAATTAAGGGAGCAGGATCAGTACAGAAGGATCAAGAAAGTGCTTCTAAAAAATAAGTACTTGTGTGTTCCTATTCTTATTATTACTTGCATGCTGTGCCATGTGCTTTTCTTTACTGTTGGACAGTTTAAAATGGCTACTTTCATGTTAGTGGGCACAGTAATCGGTCGTAGTAAACATCATTCGTTTGCAAATAAATACGCTGTTTTTTTGCCAGATACAGGGTTAACTACATTTGGTCATGATAATTTGTATTCAAAGAAGTTTAGGACATTGTTGTTTAGATGTGTTTCAAACTAGAATAAATTGCCAACTTGATTCAGTGTAATGTAAGGAAAGGACACTCAGAAGCTGTTTACACATCTGGACTCTGGAGTGTGGGACACAAGAACAAACTTTTTATTGTGTCCCACACAGGTGCTCCAGTGGATACTTGGGGTGTCTACATGTGTGAAAATTGTCCAAAAAATGGAAGTATTCCAGCTTTGGTAAGGGAAAAAATCATGTCTTTAGCTTTGAACTCTGCCAAAACAGACAATTGTACACCACTTCCAAGCAATGTTTCATATTCCTATTTCTGGACTCAAATATCTGTGTGCTAACTATACCTTTTGTTTCATTCTCATAGGGGAGCAAAGACTCGGAAAATATGAGGACACCAGGGACCCCCCCCAACTCCCGGAGAAGGGGAACAAAGCTCACAACCTGAGGATGTGGAGGAAGGAGAGGTGGTGGAGATTGTCACCACAACAGGTCAGTGTCAGACACCACAGAATCAGGTAATAGATGTATGCCTGCATATTTATAATACATGGTGTGTATTTTTATTTTGTGATGTTCAGGTTGTGGTACCAAAATGCAGTCATTTCACCAGTGACAGAGCCCAACGGATGATCCAGGAAATCATGTTTTGTAGTCAGGATTTGGACATTATCAAAGAAAGAACTAAGGAGATTGAACAAAGACTGAAGAACATGATTGATGTACTAGGGAGAATTTAAATCCTAAAAAGATTCCTGGATTTTTTTTTTTTTACGAAAATTTTATCTAAAGTTTTAATACAGTTTACAAGCCAAATTTGGAAGATGCACAGAATGTGTCAACATATGCTATCTGCCATCAGGAGATTTCAATGTACACGTTTTGTGGGTGCAACCCCTTCCTCCCAACTCTAGTTGGTGAGATGAAGTGGTTGCACCTCCAAAACACGTCCATTGATTCCCCATGATGGGAGATAGCACATGTTGACATTAGGTATGGAATCAGAAAGGAAAATCCCCATTTTGACTCACAATTTGTGTGCATTTTCTAAATTTGGCTTTTACAGGGGTGACTTCACCCCATCTGATGAAGGCAAGATCAAGACCTTTTTCACACTGTAAAATGTCTGATATTGCCTTCTTTTTTGCAATGTTGAACTTTGTAAGTTCCAGAGTTGTGTATGTTATGTTTGTAAACATGCCTGTTTCTGTATTTTTTCGGAAATTTCAAGGTAAAACTTTGAAAAAAAAGTGTTTTTTTTACCGCCAAATGTTTTATAAAACGCACATGTGAATGTGTATGGAGTAAAAAGTTTTATACTGAACAATGTGTGGCTTCTTCTTTCAATGATCAATTCCATTTTTTGTGTTAAGTTGGTGTTTACAGTGACAATGGGTGTTATTTAATAATGAAAAAAGGAACTTGGCACTACAAGTGCACTAGGAGAACCTAGGAGACAGCTAAAATAAACCCAAGCAGTAAATGAAAATCAAGATTTGATCTGACAAAATAGAAAATGTATTCAAAATGGGCTGGCATAGCAATGGCCCCCCTACCCGTAAAATATTCTACATATATTTCTCGCACTTCACGGGTGCTTTGGGGGGGCAAGCCAGGACGGACAGCTTCCAGGGCCAGATTATTACACCAAGCCTCCGCACAGCACAAACTCTACGATGAGCAGGTACCCGCAACATGGCTTCAAAACGGTCAGCTGGTCAGAACGAACTAAACAGAACGCACTGAAGAACAAACAGCAAGGCCTGTGAAAAGAGAGCTGAAAATGAGTAACGAGCGGACAAGAACGCACTGAAAAACAGATACGAACTGACTTCACGCACTGAAAAACAAAAAACACGCACAAGCACAAACTGAACAGCAGTAAAACGATCTGAAAAAGCAGGAGTCTGAAAAGTGCAAATCGTCTCTCACCAAACTTCTACTAACACAAGATAAAAACGAGATTAGCAGAAGGAGCCCAAAGGGTGGCGCGCTGGCTATTGAACTTCCCTTTTCTAGTCCCGTCGTACGTGTTGTACAGCACCACGTTCTGGATGGTCGGACTTTGGTGTGACCGTGTGTATGCAAGACAAGTTTGAGCGTAATTCTGTCTGAAAAACCATCATTATTATTATTATTATACAGGATTTATATAGCGCCAACAGTCTACGCAGCGCTTTACAACATTAGGGCAGACAGTACAAGTACAATACAATTCAATACAGGAGGAATCAGAGGGCCCTTGTCAGGTCACCTGTATCTAGGTGACAGATGCACCCCGCTGGGGTCAGGAGTGCTCGCTATGACAGTGGACCCTAAGGCTGACTGCTGCGGATGGTTCAGGAAGGCAGGTCCCCTTCCTGAACCATGGATCCCAGGGATTTACTAAAACATTTAATGTGAAAATGGCTTAATGTAGCTTAACGTATAATAAAGTGCCTAAACCTCAATCAATTGCCCTGAACTTTTGCACAGCCTAAGATCTTAACTTCCCAAACCTATCCAAGAAGTTTCATGCGATTCGGTGTACCACAAGGCAAACTATGGACATTAAGCTTGTTTTTTTGAGAGCTTAATGTGACTTAACGTACAAAAAAAGACCTTAAATGTTAACCAATTTCCCCCAAACTTCACACAATAGAAGACTCTATCCATGCTAACAAATTCAGAAAATTTCATCTCATTTAGTAAATCACACCAAAAGTTATTCACATTATGCTATATTTTACAATGCTAAAACATTTAATGTGAAAATGGCTTCATGTAGCTTAATGTGTAATAAAGTGCCTAAACCTCAATCAATTGCCCTGACATTTTGCACAGCCTAAGATCTCAACTTCCCAAACCTATCCAAGAAGTTTCATGCAATTCGGTGTTCCACAAGGCAAACTAGGGACATTAAACTTGTTTTTTGGAAAGCTTAATGTACAAAAAAGACCTTAAATGTTAACCAATTTCCCCCAAACTTCACACAATAGAAGCCTCTATCCATGCCAACATATTCTGAAAATTTCAGGTCATTTAGTAAATCACACCAAAAGTTATTCACATTAAGCTATATTTTACAATGCTAAAACGTTTAATGTAAAGAGCTTAACGTACCATAATGTGCCTTGGCCTCAATCAATTGTCTTGAAACTTTGTACAGCATAAGTTCTCAACTTCCCAAACCTATCCAAGAAGTTTTATGCGATTCGGTGTACCACAAGGCAAACTATGGACATTAAGCTTGTTTTTTGGAGAGCTTAATGTGGCTTAACGTTCAATAAAATATTCTAGCCATGCCAACATATTCTGAAAATTTCAGCTCATTTAGTAAATCACACCAAAAGTTATTCACATTAAGCTATATTTTACAATGCTAAAACATTTAATGTGAAAATGGCTTCATGTAGCTTAACGTGTAATAAAGTGCCTAAACTCCAATCAATTGCCCTGAAATTTTGCATAGCCTAAGATCACAACTTTCCAAACCTATCCAAGAAGTTTCATGCGATTCGGTGTTCCACAAGGCAAACTATGGACATTAAGTTTGTTTTTTGGAGAGCTTATGTGGCTTAACATACAAAAAAGACCTTAAATGTTAACCAATTTCCCCCAATCTTCACACAATAAAAGACTCTATCCATGTTAACATATTCTGAAAATTTCAACTCATTTGGTTAATCACACCAAAAGTTATTCACATTAACCATCTCAATACAATGCATTTTAACCCCCTTCCTGCCCAAGCCATTTTTCAGCTGTCAGTATTGTCACATTTTGAATGACAATTGCACGGTCATGCAACACTGTACACAAATGACATTTTTATTATTTTTTTCCCCACAAATAGAGCATTATTTTGATGGTATTTGATCACCTCTGCGTTTTTTATTTTTTGCGCTATAAACAAAAGAAGAGGGACAAGTTTGAAAAAAACACAATATTTTTTACTTTTTGTTGTAATAAATATCCATTTTTTTTTAAACAAATTTTTTCCTCAGTTTAGGCCAATACTTATATTTCTACATATTTATGGTAAAAAAAAATTGCAATAAGCGTATATTGATTGGTTTGCGCAAAAGTTATAGCGTCTACAAAATAGGGGATAGATTTATAGCATTTTTATTATTTTTTTTTTTACTAGTCATGGCGGCGATCTGCGATTTTTATTGTGACTGCGATATTGTGGTGGACACATCGGACACTTTTGACACATTTCTGGGACCATTCACATTTATACAGCGATCCGTGCTATAAAAATGCACTGATTACTGTATAAATGTGACTGGCAGGGAAGGGGTTAACACTAGGGGGTGATCGAGGGGTTAACTGTGTTCCTAGGGAATGTTTCTAACTGAAGGGGGAGGGCACTCACAAGGGGAGGAGATCGATCGGTGTTGCTCTGTACTGAGAACACAGATCGGTCATCTCTCCTCTCTGACAGGACGTGAATCTGTGTGTTTACACACACAGATCCACGTCCTGCCGTGTTACCGGGCAATCTCTTGTGCCCGGCGGACATCGCGACCGCCGGGCACGCGCATCGGGTGCCCAGTGACACGGCGGGCGCGCGTGATTGTCGTCGGCAGCGCGTGCCCCCTGGTGGGTAGGGAAGGAGAGGGCATCATATGACGCCCTCCCAGAACGAGAGCCGCACTGCCTCGCCGTCATATGACAGCAGGCGGGCGACAAGCGGTTAAGCTATATTTTACAATGCTAAAACTTTTAATGTAAAGGAGCTTAACGTACCATAATGTCCCTTAACCTCAATCAATTGTCTTGAAACTTTGCACAGCCTAAGTTCTCAACTTCCCAAACCTATTTAAGAATTCCAGATCATTTGGTAAATCACCCCAAAAGTTATTCACATTTAACCATTTTTTTTACAATTCTTAACCAGTTGCAGACTTTGGGCGCACTAGACACGCCCAAAAACATGTCATCAGTGTACACAGATCATGTCTAGTACATCTAGTCCTGCTCTGCTGCCAGGACTCTTCCCTGTCTCAGTACCCAACAATTCAGCAGGAGCTGTCAAAAAAAGAAATAGGCTGGCAATGTTTATCAACAACCACATCACAGAAAGTTACATTGGAATATTGTATCAATTGTAACTTTCTGTGTTTTGCATTCACAGATTAAAGGGATGAACTTCGATTTACAGGTGAAGAGAGTTAAAGCAACCTTGACAAGTAAAAAAAAAAATGTTTTTCTAATTAAATGTTCCTCTGTTGAACTCCTTATTAACTCTTTAGTTTTCTCTAACCAGCACTGATTAACTCTATATTCTCCTTCTCTATTCAGTTGTAATTTTCCTGGTGATTTTTTTCTTTTCTATTTTATTAACTAATAGTAAAACTTTTTTCTGTTTTTTGTTTGTTTTGCTTATTAATATTTTTGACACCTGTTTACATATATATACCAAAAGAAAGTAAAAAAATGCCTTTTGTTTAGTTTTATTACATTTAATTGTCTAAGGATTGCAAAAAATAATTATTGTTGCAGGACAATATTCACAAAAAGAAGGCCTTGTTTGTCCTTAAAAAAAAAAATGTATTATGTTGTTATCTTAAGTCAGGGGTTAGGCAAGCTCGGCACTCCAGCTGTGGTGAAATTACAAATCCCATAATGCCTCTGCCTCTAGGAGTCATGCCTGTGATTGTCAGGGACTTGCAATATCATCGCTGGATCTAGATGGGACTCAGGGTAGTGTTAGCGGGGCTGCTGCACACAGAAGGCTTTTTATCTTAATGCATAAAATAAACCTTCTGACTTTAAAATCCCTTTAACCGCTTCAGGCCCAGAAGGTTTTACCCCCTTCCTGACCAGAGCACTTTTTACAATTCAGCACTGCGTCGCTTTAACTGACAATTGCACAGTCGTGCGACATTGTACACAAACACCATTTGCATCCTTTTTTTCTCACAAATAGAGCTTTCTTTTGGTGGTATTTGATCACCTCTGAGATTTTAATTTTTTGCGCTATAAACAAAACAAAGTGCGACAATTTTGAAAAAAAAAGCAATATTTTTTACTTTTTGCTATAATAAATATCCCCCCAAAATATACAAAAAACTATTTTTTTGCACAGTTTAGGCCGATATGTATTCTTCTACATATTTTTAGTAAAAAAAAAAAATCGCAATAAGCGTATATTGATTGGTTTGCGCAAAAGTTAAAGCGTCTATAAAATAGGGGATTATTTTTTTTACTAGTAATGGCGGAGATCTGTGATTTTTATCCGGACTGCGACATTATGGCGACACATCGTACACTTTTGACACATTTTTGGGACCATTGCATTTTTACAGCGATCAGTGCTAGAAAAATGCACTGATTACTGTAAAAATTTCACTGGCAGGGAAGGGGTTAACACTACGGGGCGAGCAAGGGGTTAATTGTGTTCCCTCTGCATGTTCTAACTGAAGGGGGAATGGGACTTGCTAGGGGAAATGACAGATCGCTGTTTACACACACAGATCCCGGTTCTCGCTGTGTCACGAGCGATCGCGGGTGTCCGGCGGACATCGTGCCCCTAGTGGCCACAGGGCGAAGCGACGTAACATAACATCATTTCACCCAGCCAAGCCATGCTGCCGCAGTAAAACTGTGGTGGCTGGTTGGCAAGTGGTTAAGCTTATTTTGAAGAGGCTGAGACACAGCAGTGTCGCCATTGAATCCCACTGCTGTCAATCAAAGTCAGGTAGTCAATCAGGAGAGGGGGGCAGCCCGAACCATGGCTCAGTGTCTAAATGGACACACAAAGCTGCGGCTCAGCTCGAGTGCCCCATATCAAGCCGCTTGCTGTGGGGGCACTTGGCAGGAGGAAGCAGCCAGGAGCGCCAGGGAGGGAACTGAGAAGAGGAGGATCAGGGCTGCTTTATAAAAAAAAACAGTGCACATAAGAGGTACGGTATCTCAAAAAAGTGAGTACACCCTCACATTTTTGTAAATATTGTATTATATCTTTTCATGTGACAACACTGAAGAAATATCCTTTAGGAGCCATAGCAGGCACGTGCCCGCTGCACGGTGGGGGACACGATGCGTGTGGTAATTAGTGCATTTTTCTAGCTGATTACTGATCTAGCCATTACTAGTAACAAATAAATAAATAATAAAAATGCCATAATAATACCATAAATCTATTACCTATTTTGTAGACGCTATAACTTTTGCCCAAACCAATCAATATACGCTTATTGCTATTTTTTTAACCAAAAATATGTAGAAGAATATATATTGACTTAAATTGATGAAGAAATTTTTTTTTTTACATTTTTTTGGGATATTTATTATTCATTAAGGGGGCAAATCCTTCCAGGGCTGAAGTGGTTAATCAATAGCCTTGAAACTTTGCACAACCAAAGTTTTTATCTTCCCAACCCTATCCTGAATATGGATTTTGGTTTCCCAAAAGAGAAATGAGTGACTTTAGCTTAAAGGATATGTAAAGGTTCATTTTCTTTTTTTAAACAAACATTTCATACTTACCTCCTCTGTGCAGTTAGTTTTGCACAGAGTAGCATGGATCCTCCTCTTCTGGGGTCCCTCAGCGGTGCTCCTGGCTCCTCCTCTTCTTGAGTGACCGGTTGGAGAGCCGCTCTCCATTGGGGGAACTCATGTGGGTGAGGGGGATGGGGAGGGGATGGGGAGGGGGTCCAGTGTAAGTTCACCTTACAGATTCTCTGTAAAGGTGAACTTACCCTTTAAGCTATTCCAATTAAATGTTTCAGGACTATAATAAAATTGTTAAAAGTGAATAACCTTTGGTCTGTTTTACCAAACAATCTGAGATTTTTAGAATATGCTGATATAGATACAGTCTTCCATTGTGGGAATTTTGGGGAAATTGGATAACATCCAAAAAAAAGTTTAGATTAGAACATAACTCCAGACTCACCAGTCCCCTTTCAGTATTCCACAGTGCAGAATCAATAGGAGCACAGGCTGGCACTGGATATTAGAGAAACAGCTGAATAGGGAAGAGACATAAGATCTTCAGTAAGAGGGACACCAGACTTGCTCCTTAGGTCCTTTCCAGTAACAGATACCTCCAGTAGCCATCCAGCGTCTCTGGTTCTCCTCCTCAATCAGCATGTGAGGCCTCTTCTAGGCTTGATTCCTAGTCAAACCTTTCCCACACTTGAGCATTCCCATCTCCACAACAAGCCTGGATGTAGGCTGTATGAAGACTGAGCATATGGCAATTCTCCTACGTATATATGCACTTCCCCAGCATGCACCACTGGCCAAGAAACCCCTAGTGAATGGCTGGTGAGCACACACACACGCATAATATTCCCCCACACTACAGCCACTACGCTAAAGGTGGTAGAGGTTTCACAAGCTTAATGTCACTCACTTGTTTTGTGGAAAACAAAAATCCATGAAACATCTAGGATAGGTTTGGGGAAGCTGAAAGCTTGGGTTGTGCAAAGTTTCAAGGCAATTGATTAAAGTTTAGGCACTTTATTGTAAGTTAAACCCCATTAAGCTCCCCAAAAAAACAAGCTTAACACCGTCATTTTCTTTGTGGGAGGCCAAAATCCATGACTCTTCTAGGATAGGTTTTGGAAGTTGAAAACTTAGGTTATGCAAAGTTTTAAGACAATTTATGAAAGGTTAGGCACATTATGGTACATTAGGTTCTTTTTACACTGAGCCACATGTTTTGGGATTGTAAAATATAGCATAATGTGAATAACTTTTGGTATGATTTAACAAATGAGCTGAAATGTTCTGAGTATGTTGGCATGGATAGAGTCCTCTATTGTATGAAGTTTGGGGGAAATTGGTTAACATTTAAGGTCTTTTTGTACATTAAGCCACATTAAGCTCCCCAAAAAACAAGCTTAATGTCCCTAGTTTGCCTTGTGGAACACCGAATCACATGAAACTTCTTGGATAGGTTCGGGAAGTTGAGATCTTAGGCTGTGCAAAATTTCAGGGCAATTGATTGAGGTTTAGGCACTTTATTACACGTTAAGCTACATTAAGCCATTTTCACATTAAATGTTTTAGCATTGTAAAATATAGCTTAATGTGAATAACTTTTGATGTGATTAACCAAATGAGCTGAAATTTTCAGAATATGTTGGTATGGCTAGAGTCTTTTATTGTGTGACGTTTGGGGGAAATTGGTTAACATTTAAGGTCTTTTTTGTACGTTAAGCCACATTAAGCTCTCCAAAAAAATTGCTTAATGTCCATAGTTTGCCTTGTGGTACACCGAATCGCATGAAACTTATGGACAGGTTTGGGAAGTTGAGAACTTAGGCTGTGCAAAGTTTCAAGACAATTGATTGAGGTTAGGGCACATTATGGTACGTTAAGCTCTTTACATTAATCGTTTTAGCATTGTAAAATATAGCTTAATGTGAATAACTTTTGGTGTGATTTACTAAATGAGCTGAAATTTTCAGAATATGTTGGCATGGATGGAGTCTTCTATTGTGTGAAGTTTGGGGGAAATTAGTTAACATCTAAGGTCTTTTTTGTATGTTAAGCCACATTAAGCTCCCCAAAAATCAAGCTTAATGTCCCTAGTTTGCCTTGTGGAACACCGAATTGCATGAAACTTCTTGGATAGGTTTGGAAATGTAAAAACTTAGGCTGTGGAAAGTTTCAGGGCAATTGATTGAGGTTTAGGCACTTTATTATGCGTTAAGCTACATTAAGCCATTTTCACATTAAATGTTTTAGTATGTCCCTGGATCCCACAGTGAGTTAGAGCATAGATTCCCCAGGGCGTGGAGTCTAAGAGCCAGCAGGTGTTCACCAGAGCCTCTAGTGGTGAGGATGGACTGGGCTGCAACTGGCTCCAGGTCGCGGCCCCCAGGGTCTCCCAGCTCATGCTCACGGTAGGCTACAGGAGGATGGAGAGGAAACAGCAGCCCAGGACAGCAAGGGATAGTAAGGAGATAGCAAAATGTTGGGGCAACTAGCAGACAAGGATAACAGAGAACACGCCAAAAGTCAGGGTCACAGGCAAACAGGGATAGTCGAGAACGCGCCAAAGGTCAGGGTCACAAGCAGACAGGGATAGTCGGAAACACGCCAAGATCGGTAACAGAGACAGAGACAAACTTAGAGCACACGGAAAACAGGAAGCCAAACACACAATATTGCACGGCAAGGAAGGCTTGGAGAATACGGTGTTAAATAGTGGTTCCTGTTGAGGCTAGGGTGGAGCCACACAGAGGGAAGATTACTTAAGCATGCAGGTGTGAGAGTACAAGCCTCAATGCTGATACACAGACCAGGTAAGAGACAGACAGGTCGTGAATGTATTACTGCAAGGTCATGACAGTGCCCCCCCTCTTACGAGGCCTCCCCCTCCCACGCTTTGGACCAGGCTTGGAGGGGAACTTCAAATGGAACTTCCTCAGAAGACGAGGTGCGAAGACTTCAAATGCAGAAATCCAAGATCTCTCCTCAGGACCGAAACCTTTCCAATACATGAGATATTGAAAGACACCTTTATGGAAGCGAAAATCCAAATTTTGACTAACCTCGTACTCCTGATCATCTTCAGAGACTGGAGCCAAGGTAGGGAGAGGTCGAGAGAACTTATTGAAAACTAAAGGTTTCAGAAGGGATACATGAAAGGAGTTTGAGATCCTGAGGCTTTTAGGGATCTAGAGTTTAAAACAAACAGGATTCAGCTTAGAAATTATATTGTAAGGACCAATGAATCTCGGGGCAAACTTGAGAGAAGGAACCCGGAATCTGATGTTCCTGGTAGAAAGCCAGACTTTGTCTCCTGGCTGTAGGGAATGCGGCTTACGCCTGCGACGGTCAGCAAAACTTTTGTACTTGTTGGCAGCTTTCTGGAGGGAATCATGAACGTCAACCCACAAGGAATTGAATGATTCCCGAACAGTAGCCAAAGCTGGGATGTCAGAAGAACAGGTCATAGGAAGAAGGAGCTGAGGATGTCTTCCATAAACAGTGACAAAGGGTGTCTTCTGAGAACTGACGTTGACATGATTGTTGTGGGAGAACTCTGCCCACGGGAGTAATGATGCCCAATCATCGTGATGAGCCGAGACCAGGGTACGGAGAAAGACCTCCAACTCCTGATTAACCCTTTCAGTCTGGCCATTGGATTGGGGATGGTAAGAAGAGGTAAAATCCAAGGTAATATTGAGGGATTTGCAAAAGGCTCTCCAAAAGCGAGAAGTAAACTGAACACCCCTGTCCGAAATGACATGGGAAGGGATACCATGAAGACAGAAAATCTCTCGTACGAAAATGGGAACCAAGGCAGGAGCAGAAGGGAGGCCAGGAAGAGGAACAAAACAGGCCATCTTGGAGAATCGATCAATTACCACCCAAATGACCGTATTCTTCTCAGAAGGTGGAAGAAGGTGATGAAGTCCATGGCTATGAGAGACCAGGGCTCCTTGGGAATGGGCAAGGGCATGAGAAGACCAGCAGGAGCCTGCGTGGAGGACTTAGACTGGGCACAGACATGACAAGCCTTAACATAGTCTTTGACATCCGAACGGAGAGTAGGCCACCAGTAGGGGCGACTGATGAGGAAGAAGGATCGAAGAAACCCAGTATGATCTATCACCTTGGAGTCCCCAATGAATGATCTTAGCTCTTAGCTCAGTGGGGACGAAGGTCCTGCCAGGAGGAATTTTTTACTTCAGGGTGGTAGAATGGGCAAGGATGCATGAAGTAGGGATAATCGCCTCAGGTTCAATGGTAGGCTCCTCATCCTGAATGTCAAAAGATCTAGAGAGTGCATCAGCCCGACTGTTGCAGGAACCAGGTTTGAATGTAATGGTGAAGTTAAAATGGGAAAAGAAGAGACTCCACCTGGCTTGTCTGGGATTCAATCGTTTGGCATTCTTTAAGTACTGCAGATTTTTATGGTCAGTGAAAATTGTTATGGAATGTGGGGAACCCACCAAGAGATGACGCCACTCCTCCAACGCCAATTTAATCGCAAGAAGTTCCCGATCACCAATAGCGTAATTCTTCTCCGCCTGAGAAAATTTTCTGGAGAAAAACGCGCATGGTAGATGTTTTTTCCCAAAGGATTGAAGAAGCACAGCTCCCACCCCAGTTGAGGAAGCGTCCACTTCAATAAAAGATGGATCCCCCGGGTCAGGTCGCCTCAAGAAAGGTCCAAAAATGAACGCCTGTTTCAAATCATTAAAGGTAGAGACCGCTTTGGGGGACCACTCCTTGGCATTAGCACCCTTCTTGGTCAAGGCGATAATTGGCACAGCAATAGAGGAGTAATTCCTAATGAACTGCCTGTAATTATTAGTGAACCCAAGAAAGCGCTGTGTGGCCTTGAGGCCGGCAGGAAGAGGCCAGTTGGTAATGGCCGAGACCTTCCCAGGATCCATACGAAGACCGAAGTTAGAGACAAAGCATCCCAGAAACAGGACTTCAGAACATTCAAAAGAACATTTCTGCAGCTTGGCGTACAGATTATTTTCTCGAAGGCGCTGAAGTACAATCCGAACATGGTCTCTGTGAACCGACAGACTATCTGAAAAGATGAGAATGTCATCCAGGTAGATGACAACAAATTGGTAAAGCAGATCCCTGAAGATTTCGTTAACAAAGTTTTGGAACACCGCTGGGGCATTACACAAACCGAAGGGCATGACCAAGTACTCGTAATGCCCATCTCTAGTGTTAAACGCAGTTTTCCATTCATCCCCTTCCTGTATTCGGATCAAATTGTATGCACCCCTGAGATCCAACTTGGTAAAAATGGAGGCACCTTTCAACCTGTCAAATAGTTCCGATATTAGGGGTAGGGGGTATCGATTTTTGATTGTTACTGCGTTTAGGCCTCGGTAGTCAATGCAGGGTCTTAGGGTACCATCCTTTTTGGCAACAAAAAAGAACCCTGCTCCTGCAGGCGATGAGGATTTCCGGATGAATCCTTTTTCTAGATTTTCTGCAACATACTCAGACATGGCCTGGGTCTCTGGGATGGACAGAGGGTAGGTACGACCCCTGGGTAGAGCTGCTCCGGGAACAAGGTCAATGGCACAGTCAAAGGACCTGTGAGGAGGAAGCACCTCAGCTGACTTTTTACAGAACACAACCCGGAAACCGCTATATGCAGCGGGAAGGGCAGAGGATACTGAGGTGGTAGCCATGGGAAGTCTCCCCTTAGGGGCAACCTTGAGTAGGCAGGAAGAGAAACAGGAGGGACCCCAAGCCAGGATCTGCCCAGAAGTCCAGTCAATGTGTGGAGAGTGGAGCTGCAACCAAGGAAGCCCCAATATGATAGGGGTTGAGACCTTAGGAAGGATAAGAAAGGATATCCACTCCTGGTGGAGTATCCCTACCGACATCTTAACAGGAAGGGTCTGGAAGCGGATAGGGCCCCCTGGAAGAACAGTGCCATCAATCGCCGAGACCACCAATGGAGTGGTGAGGGGTAAAAGGGTAAGGTTCATGGAAGATGCAGTTCTCCAGTCCATAAAGTTGCCAGCGGCTCCCGAATCCAGATAAGCCAAGGCCGAGTGGGAGGAAATGCCAACATAAAGAAACACCGAAAGGAGACGAGAAGATGACTTTTCTGGGTCCAATACTCCACCTTCCAGATGTATTACCCAAGCTCTTCCTGGACGAAATGAGCATGTGTCACGAAAATGACCTTTGCCCCTACAGCAGAGACAGAGGCCCAGAGTTCTGCGCCTGGCACGTTCCTCAGGGGATGGCCTGGTCTGGCCCAGCTGCATGTGTTCCTTAGTTGGCAGGAGATGCTCCACAGGACGAAAAGAGGGGAGCTTGGGCTGACTAAGGACCAAGGAGTGCTGGTGTCACTTTTCTAGAGTCCTTTCCTGAAAACGAATATCAATCTGGTTACACAGGGAGATAACTTCGTCCAGATCAGTGGGGATGGCTCTTCCTGCTAATTTGTTCTTCACTCTATCAGAAAGGCCATGCAGAAAGGTTGCGACTAAAGCCTCATTGTTCCAGCTCAGCTCAGCCATCAGTATGCGGAAACAAAGAGCATACTGTCCCATAGAAGCAGACTCTTGGCGGAGACGTAAAAGGGCGCTGGTCGCTGAAGAGACACGACCTGGTTCCTCAAAGATATTTCGGAAGAGTTTCAGAAAATTTGAGAGGCTAGAAACCACTGGGTCTTTCCTCTCCCACATAGGGGCAGCCCAAGCTAAAGCCTCGCCGGACAGGAGAGAAATAATATAGGCTACCTTTGCCAGATCAGACTGGAAGTTTTGGGGTTGGAGTTCGAAATGAATGGTACACTGGCTAAGGAACCCTCTGCAGGCCTTGGAATCCCCAAAGTAACGGGACGGAGCTGGTAAGTGCAAAGGGTTAGCGGCTGCGACTGTAAGCGGAGTTGATATGGCAGCCGATTGCGGTTGTGGAACCGGGGAGCCTAAGGAGGCTTGAAGTTGTTCAAAGCAGGAAGCCAAATCCTGAAGGAATCGCATCACCTGGGTCTGATTAGATTCCTGGGTCTCGAGTCTATGGACTATGCCCTGCAGCTGATCATCGGCAGGTAGCAGCACATCAGACGGGTTCATGGCCGTGCAAACTGTCAGGTCACCTGTATCCAGGTGACAGATGCACCCCATTGGGGTCAGGAGTGCACCACTATGATGGTGGACCCTAAGGCTGACTGCTGCGGATGGAACTCGGGGTGGTTCAGGAAGGCAGGTCCCCTGGAGCACCAACACGGATCCCATAGTGAGTTAGAGCATAGATTCCCCAGGGTGCGAAGTCTAAGAGCCAGCAGGTGTTCACCAGAGCCTCTAGTGGTGAGGATGGACTGGACTGCAACTGGCTCCAGGTTGCGGCCCCCAGGGTCTCCCAGCTCACGCTCACGGTAGGCTACAGGAGGATGGAGAGGAAACAGCAGCCCAGGACAGCAAGGGATAGTAAGGAGATAGCCAAATGTTGGGGCGACTAGCAGACAAGGATAACAGAGAACACGCCAAAAGTCAGGGTCACAGGCAAACAGGGATAGTCGAGAACGCGCCAAAGGTCAGGGTCACAAGCAGACAGGGATAGTCGGGAACATGCCAAGATCGGTAACAGAGACAGAGGAAAACTTAGAGCACATGGCAAACAGGAAGCCAAACACACAATATTGCACAGCAAGGCAGGCTTGGAGAATACGGTATTAAATAATGGTTCCTGTTGAGGCTAGGTTGGAGCCACACAGAGGGAAGATTACTTAAGCATGCAGGTGTGAGAGTACAAGCCTCAAGGCTGATACACAGACCAGGTAAGAGACAGACAGGTCATGAATGTATTACTGCAAGGTCATGACAGCCCTGCTCTTTAGAGCTTACAATCTAGGAGGGAGGGTCAAGTTATACAAAAGGGTAATAGCTGTGGGGGATGAGCTAATGGACAAAATAGTGCAGTTGTTAGTTGGAGGCAGGATAGGCTTCTCTGAAGAGGAAAGTTTTCAGGGATCGCCTAAAAGTGGATACATTTGGAGACAGTCTGACAGATTGGGGTAGGGAATTCCAGAGGATGGGCGAGGCTCGGGAGAAATCCTGGAGGCGGATATGGGAGGAGGTGATGAGGGAGCTAGAGAGCAGGAGGTATTGGGAGGAACGGAGAGGGCGATTAGGTTGGTATTTTGAGACTAGGCTAGTGACGTAGCTGGGGGCAGAGTTGTGGATGGCTTTGTAACTTATTGTTAGTATTTTGAATTTAATTTGTTGGGCGAGTGGCAGCCAATGGAGGGATTGGCAGAGAGGGGTAGCAGACACTGAGCGGTTTGTAAGGTGGATGAGTCTGGCAGCAGCATTCATTAAAGGTTAGCCAATGAGGAGGGAGTTGCAGTAGTCGAGGCGAGAGATAACCAGGGAGTGAATCAGGAGCTTTGTGGTTTCATTGGTTAGAAAGGGATGTAGTTTAGAGATGTTGTGGAGGTTGAGGCGGCAAGCTTTGGAAAGTGATTGGCTGTGGGGCCAAAAGGAGAGTTCAGAATCCAGGATAACACCTAGCACCCTGACATGTGGGGACAGGTGGATGGTTGTGCCATTGCTCTTGACAGACAAGTCAGGGGAATAGGCACGTGGGGGAGGAAATATTATAAGCTCGGTTTTTGGACAAGTTGAGTTTGAGGAAGTGGTGTGACATCCATACAGATATGTCTGTTAGTAAGTTAGTGATGCGTGAGGAGACTGATGGAGTGAGTTGAGGGGTGGAGAGATAGATTTGTCTGTCGTCAGCGTAGAAATGATATTGAAAGCCATTAGAGGCTATCAGCTGACCCAGGGAAGAGGTGTAGATTGAAAATAAAAGAGGTCCAAGAACAGAATCTTGGGGGACCCCGACAGAGAAGGGAAGAGGAGTGGAGGAAGTAGAATTGTAAGTGACACTGAAGGTGCGTTGGGATAGGTAGGATGAGAGCCACTGAAGAGCACAGTCACGGAGACTGAGAGAGTAAAGTTTTTTGAGGAGGAGGGGGTGGTCAACCACGTCAAAGGCAGCTGAAAGATCCAGAAGTAGGAGTACAGAATAGTATCCGTTGGTTTTTGCAGTTAGTAGGTCATTTGTGAGTTTTAAAAGAGCAGTTTCTGTGGAGTGTTGAGGGCGAAATCCAGATTGAAGGGGATCAAGAAGGTTGTTTTTAATGAGGTGGTCACTCAGTTGGTTGTAAACCAGGCGTTCAAGGAGTTTAGAGGAAAAGGGGAGCAAGGAGATAGGGCGTAGGTTGTTAAGATTGGTAGGGTCCAAGGATGGCTTTTTAAGTATGGGGTTGACCAGTGCATGTTTTAGAGCATTGGGGAAGATGCCAGAGGTGAGGGAGAGATTGAAGATGTGGGTTAGAGAGTGTAGGATGGAGTCAGAGGGCGACCGTAGCATATGAGAGGGAATAGGGTCCAGGGGACAGGTGGTTAGGTGGGCGATAGAAAGGAGTTTAGCAACTTCTTCTGTAGTAGCAGATTTGAATAGGGGGAGTGTCAGTTGTACCTGTTGACATGGGGTCTTAGCTGGGGGAGATACCTGTAGAGTGGAGATTTCATCACGGATTGTATCAATCTTGTTTTTGAAGTGATTAGCGATCTCCTGGGCAGTGAGTGAGTCAGTGGGTAGAAGCGGTGGAGGACAAAGTAGAGAGTTGAAGGTAGAGAAGAGTTTACGGGGACTGGATGAGAAGGTGTTAATAAGAGCTGTAAAATAGGTTTGCTTAGCAGTGTGGAGGAAAGAATAATATTTTTAGAGGGCAGATTTGTATTAGTTGAAGTCTTTGAGAGACTTAGTCTTGTGCCACAGACGTTTTTTGAGAATTTTAGTGTCATCTGTTTGCCAGGGTTGTAAGGGTCGAGGCCTGATTCTGCGTGTAGTGAGGGAAGCGAGCTTGTCCAGGGTGGAGGACAGGGATTTATTGTAGATGCACGTGGCTTGGTTGGGGCAGGACAGGGGAGAGATTTTGTCATAGAGGTGGCCAGTAGCACAATAGGTGATGGTCGGAGAGAGGAAAAGGATTGTTTGAGAAGTTGCATGGAGTGCATAGGTAGGAGAATACAAGGTCAAGGGTGTTGCCATCAGAGTGAGTAGAAGCCTGTACCCATTGCTTCAGGTCAAATGAAGAGGTTAGACTAAGAAGTTTAGAAGTAGCACGAGTGTTTGTATTAGTAGGGATGTTGAAATCACCGAGAAGGATTGTGGGAATTTCCGAAGAGAGAAAGTCGGGTAGCCAGGCAGAAAACTCATCAAGGAAAGTCGATAATGGTCCAGCGGGCGGTAGATCACAGCAATTCTTAGGGAAGTAGGAGAGAATAGACGTATACAGTGGGCTTCGAATGGTGAGAGGGAAAAAGAGGGAGGACAGTGAATACCCTGGGAGCTCTGGGGGATAGGAGGAATCCCACGCCACCTCCCTTGCGTCCATTAGGCCTAGGGGAGTAAGTCCAGTGAAGGCCACCCTGGGATAGGGAAGCAGGAAGAGGGGTGTCATATTCATGGAGCCAGGTTTCGGTGAGAGCAAGTAGATTAAAGGAATTAGGGACAAAGATCATGAACAGCAGTGAGTTTGTTGCAGACAGAGCGGGCGTTCCAGAGGGCACAGGAGAGAAGGAGGCTGGCGTTGGGAAGAAGAGGACGAGACGACGAGAATTCCAATCGTGTGTACGCGGCATTAGATGTATTTAAATAACCAACAAACTGAAGCCAAACTCCAGCTAATACTTTATAAACATTTACGGCTAGCATTTTTTTTTCCTTCTTGAAATAAAGGTAAATAAAAGCTGATCATTGTAAGCACACGTGTTACTGCTAAAATGGTTTGCCTTATCTCTGTAACTGTTATATTCCGCCAGAAAACCCGTTCTTTTGAAAAAACACAGACTTACAGGCAGGATCACCAGATGAAAACAGAAGAAAGAAAGCCTAAAAATAAAATGAATGCGGCTATCACATCTGAGAAATGGTAAGCTGCCATATACTAAATGTTTTTTAGGTTTACTACCACTTTCAGTTGAAAATCAGGGCCAGTACACAGGGCTCAGGATGGGCAGCTGTTCCTGAAGCAGAGTTTTCATGTGGAGAATGGCGGGTGGGTTTGCTCTACTCTGTATAACATTTGTGGCAGTGGGGTGTCAGATGCTGAGCGTTAATTCACCCACTGACACAGTTGTTAATGCTCCAGCTGACGCATACTGTGTATTATTTTTGCAGCTACTGACACCAATGCTGAGGGCTAATACTATGCCCACTGACACCAGTTCTGGAGGTTATTATTGTGCCCATTGACACCATTTCTGGGGGTTACTAATGCATTCACTGGCACCAATTCTGGGGGGTTATGATTGTTATTACTGACAATGTTGAAGTTTATTATTGCTGTCACTAATGTTGTTATTATTTTGGTCCTTAACACCAGTATTGGGGATTATTATTGAGATCATTGACACCAACCAGGCCTGAACTGGCTATCTGCCCGGTGTGCTGTGGCCATCAGGCCGCATACCCTTCTGGGCCTTGACTCCCTAGGCAGCTGTGCTGCTCCTTGAGATGGCACCACTCACCTGGCCTCTCTGGGCCTGAACCACTGATAAAGTGAGTGCCACTATGCCAGACTGCATTTGCCAAATAAAATTATTTTTGTACACTGTTTGGTCAATGTCTCTCTCACACAATGTGATTGATGCTGAACAGAGGATAACAGGTGAGAAGAAGAGAGAAGAGAAAAGAGAGAGGAGAGAGAGGAGAGGAGAGAAGAGAAGAGAGAGGAGAGAGGGAGAGAGAGAGAGAGAAGAAATTATGTATATATATATATATAAATATATATATATATATATATATATATATATATATATATATATATATATATATATATATATATATATATATATATATATATATATATATATATATATATACTGTATATATATATGCCTGAAAGGCTTGCAATGCTAGAAAAAGGCTTCCTTCCATTCAAGATACTTGGGGAATCTGTGCTTCACCGCGCCCCAATGGCCTTGCACTTGTTTCCTCAGATTGTGGACGCCCCTGAGACTGGCATCAGAATCACCCTCCTGGGCTGAAAGGCATGCCTCTGAAAGAAGCACAGTGGCGATGTCCAACATTTCAGTTCTTGTTGAATTTGTATAGGCACAAAGATTTTCTGATCCATAGACAGCCCAGCTCATAGGCTAAAGAAGGCAAGTTGAAACGCCCTCATGTGCCACCTGGCCCAAGGTACCACAACTGTCAACAAGATCTTCAAAAAGATTCCTGGGGCTTTGCCAATTCTGTAAAAGGCAGACACCTGAACTGGAAGTGACATCTGGCTACTGCTAATCTCACACACCTCTGGTGCTCGGCATTAATTGGTACATGGAAGTATGAGTCGGCCGGTCAATTGATATCAACTGGTCCTCCTGCTGAACTGTGACTGTATGCATGGACTCCATCGTGAACCTCTTGGTGTGTATGAACACATTCAATTCCTTTAAACTGAAACAGGCCAGAAGGCTCCTGCCTTAAGTACTAGAAAAACTGGGGAGAAAGGCCCCCAGATGATTCTATGTTTCCGGCATCACTGGCATGATGGCTTTGTAGCACTATAAAAATCTTTCCCTTCTGAGATCTGTTGAACTTTAATTAAATGAATTCTCCCTTGTACTCCCACATGTCTTCTGAACCCACTGGCATGATGGCTTTGTAGCAGTTTAAAAATCTTTCCCTTCTGAGATCTGTTGAACTTTAATTAAATGAATTCTCCCTTGTACTCCCACCTGTCTTCTGAACCCACTGGTCTTTGATGATTGTCATCCAAACCCTCCAAATGGAAGCTACAATCATCAACTTCACTCAGGCCCCCTGGCACCAACTGGAAGAGACTGGTTGGCCGCACCTTCAAAACGACTTTCCAAGCATCTTAGCAGCCTGCTCTGGACTTGATTTCATGTCAAAAGTAACTATGAGACAGGGACGGATCCAGAGTCTAGTCTTGGGAGGGGCACTGCCATAAAATACCTTTTTTGCGGGCAATTTATCGGGGAAATGGCTGGTGTTGACGCTTCAATCATCCTGGCACCATGGTTGATATGGTGTCAGGATGATTGAAGTGCATTATTTCTATTATTACATTGGTATCATTAAATATTTCAACTCACCATAATGCAGACTTAGTGGGAGCCCTGAGTGTGGCACACTTGCCACCGCCACTTGCCACACGTTGCGGATTGTCACTTGCCATGTCGCCTGTCACCAGATGAAGATTGTCACTTGCCAGGTCACTTGCCACATGTTGCGGATTGTCACTTGCCACTTCACCTGCTGCACATTGCGGATTGTCACTTGCCACGTCACCTGTCACCATATGCAGATTGTCACTTGCCAGTGCCACATCACCTGTCACACATTGCAGATTGTCACTTGCCACGTAGCCTGTCACCAGATACACACCTGTGCCCACCAATTCAGCCTCACCTGTGCCCACTATTGCAGCTTCACCTGTGCCCACCATTGCAGCCTCACCTGTGCCCACCATTGCAGCCTCACCTGTGCCCACTGCCAACTATTGCAGCCACACTGTGCCCACCATTGCAGAATTGCCTGGGCAGAGGAAGAGAGAGGGCGGCCGGATCATGACTGGAGGTAGAGGAGATCCGTGGGATCACAGAGTGCGGATAGCACGCTGTTACAGCTTACAATACAATTGTCTCCGCTCTGCTTGCAGTCACACACAGCCCTGCCTCCTCCTGACCCATAGCCTTTGATAGACGAAACTCATCCCAGCATTGGACCCCCTTTCTGTCTATCACAGGCGCAGGGTCAGGAGGCGGCGGGGCTGTGTGTGACGGCGAGCAGAGACAATTGTAACGTAAGCTGTAACAGTGTGCTAACCACGCTCTGTGATCCTATGGCTCTCCTCTTCCTCCATGCTCTCTTACCCCTTGGCGATCGCTAGGAAATCAACCCCGCTCGCCAGCAGGACTTGCCCCCCTGCTCCCAGGCAGTCCAGCTCCTCGCCAACCTTTATTTTCTACTTACAAAATGCATAATGAATGTGACAAACTGCTTTAGAGTGTATTAACCACATGCTTAATGAAAATGACAACCTGTTAGGTGTCGTCGTCCTGGTCAGGATAAAAAGATCATTGGCGGGTCTTATGTTTGGGTTCAGGGTTTCTGCTCCTAAAATAATGCAAAACACCTTAATTTGAATAATTTCCTTGAGCACTCTTTTAAAAACCATGTCCCATGTTGCCCCCTCCTACCTTTGCTACTGTGCCACTAACAGGTGTGGCAAGCTCATATTTTCACAAATTATATGGAAAAAAGCATATTACCTCTCACCAAAAAACATGGTACCCTGTCTTGTTAAGAGCCATCTGCCTTCCTCCACTCACTTCAGAAACAGCCGCAGGTGAGCTCAGACAGCATTTCCAAAGGTAGACACAGTTAGAGTCTGAGACAAAAAACAGTCAGACCGTCAAGCCCACAGAAGCACACAGCCTAGCAGGTGAGCCTGGACAGCACATCCAGAGGCAGATAGGAGACTCAGTCAGAATCTGAGGAAAGTCCTTTACCTGACAGGACTGCAGAGAGAGAGGGAGAGAAGCCCTCTCAACTGCAGACCTCCAAGAGCATTTACACCATTGCATGGCGACTGGCCCATTATGTGCTGCCCATCTTCCTGCACCCTGTGACCTGATTCCCAGCCACTCTCAGACTGACAATAAAGCTAGGAGAGCAGTCCGGTGCACTGCATATAAAAAGACAGGGAAAAAACACCAAAGGGAGAGGCAATGATGACATTGCAGAGCCTTTATAATACCACACCTGTACAATGTCAATCTGTTTAAGCATCATTTTGCCTGTGGCCCTGGCACAAAAAGGGCACCCAGTTTTTAGATGGATTCACCTTCAGCATTCAGGGTCTTACAACTCCATGAGAGGCTGAACATGGAAGGGTAGGCTCGGCAGGGGGTGATGCAGAAAACACATGTAGCGCTGGTAGATTTGCAATCTACCGCATGTTAGGTAAATTTAGTAAATTGTGCATTAGGAAGGTTAAAGTTTGCCTCTGTTCCAGCTTGGCTGACGTTGTGTGTGTTTCCGTGCTGAACGGTGGGTGTCGCTGTTGCCACTGGTCAGGGTTGGAAAGGCAACGTGTTGAAGCGTATGGATGCTCCTCTGTCCCAGAGGCACGCTCGGTGGAGGTGGTCCTCCGAGTTGCATTCTGGGCGAGGGTATTTATGGGACAGACGGCATATTTTGGGGTTCATTTACAGCCACCTGCTGGCCCTCCTGGCCGACAGGTATGCGTTAAGGAGCTACCTCGTGGTCCACCATTCGGGAGGCCAAGGATACAGCGGCGCAGGGGTGGGTCCAGAGGCTTGTCTGGAGCCTACCACCGTGGCCGAGAAATGGTCCTGAGCTGTTGGTCCTGTGTGACAAAGCTGGACAACCGAGGAGATCCCAGGGGAGGACCCGTCTTGGAGAGATCACGCAGCGTGTTGGTCTATAGAGGGGCCTGGTGACTTGGTTGGAGGACATATCCAAAAGTAGCTATACAGCATAGTGTTGCCGGCTCGGCTTAAAGGTTCAAGCACTGTAACTGACTTTCACTACAGAAAACCCTATACATCCTGTGGCAGAGGATCGTACGGATTTTATTCCCAAACAAGTCTGTGGCAGAGACTTTGATTCATGCTGCGTGCTGGCTGCTAGACCGGTGAGAGAGGCCTATCCAGACGAGCAAGGAGTGTGTCCCACGAGGGGAGCGCATTTCAAATAGTACTTGAATTCTACCAGGACATTTTGTCAAGAGAACCCTACCAGAGAATATTTGAGTTTCTTCTGCAAGTTTCCTTTCTACCTCTTTCCTGTTACTTCCTAAGTCATTTGTTTTAATAAAGCATTGAAAACGTACTCCAGTGTTGGTGCGTGTGTTGTCCAGGAGTAAACTCAACGGAACCCTAGACCCGGTGCCGGTGAAACAGAGGGAAGCAGAGTGAAGGTAACAGACCCGCTTAAACCAGCAGCTCCACCGTGAGTTAGTGCTACATGTGGGGGCGTTATCCAGGATTTGTTGACGGTCAATTATTGCAACCCAGTGGAGTGTTTTACCGGGAGTTTACAGAGAGAGCTGGACTTTGAGAAAAAAAATCTTTTCAGGAAGAGGAAAGATTACACTGCAGGACTTTGCTTCTAAGTGCGTAGATGCTGGGCACCAGAAAAAGGCCCAGGAGTTACGTGACTGGAAGAACAAGTGGGAGGAGTTACCCTACTTGCTACCGCGTGGGACGCGTGTATGTGTTTAGCGCCAGAGGAAAAGAGAGGCCTCGTGATCGTGCTGAGAAGATCAGAGTGTGGCCATGTCTTTTTCGGGGTTGCAATCGGTTGTGGGACCCAGAGTATTCCCCCGCAAGCACCGTGATGAATACTATGCAATCTGGGACTCTGCTCACGGATACTGGAGTTTGATTGAAGCCGCAGGGGAGGTTTGTTCTGTATACCTCGGGAGATGTTGAGGGACTGGGCATGACCTGCCATCGATACGAAGGATTGGCCGCGCATCTTCGTCCATTCGGCCAATGTCCACAGTGTGGAGAATACCTGTTTGTGGTGGAGCAACCTACCATGTCGCCCCATGCCTATCGGATGGATTGGGTGACAGGTATCGCTACAGTGGAAAAGCTACTATCACTACAGAGAGGGAGCGACGGGCCGCCACTTTGCCTGTTGTTACTGACAATGTTCCAGAAAGAGAAATTGTTGCTGTTGTCTCCCCGGAGACATTACTTTAGTTCCTGAGTCCACTACGCCTACTCCTATGGTGCCTACTCAGAAGAAAGTGGGCTATGTAAAGGCTTCCCGCGGCAGTGGTCGAGGCCTACCCCAGAGGATACCTGAGCCGGAGCTACCAGAGTCTAGGTCCGGAACGGGTAAACCACTGTTGGGGGCTGTAAATAAATATTTGCCAGAGGAAGAATTGAGAAACTCGGAAATAGAATCCATGTCGGATCTTTCCTGTGATGATGACTTTTTTGAAACCATGTCGCAAGAGCTATTGTGGTCACAAGGCGAAGATGTTGCCTCCACAATGACTTTTCCTGAATGGACTGCCCTGAGTTCTGGGAAGACGTCACCCTGTGTGGAAACACACAGTACTGTTGCTGAGACTTTGCCAAAGGCTACTAGTTCACTATAGACACCAGCTGGGTCTATGGTGAGAAAGCCACTAAATTCCTGTGTACCGCCTGGTATGGGGAGAGACAGATCTCTGCCAAAACTTGCTCGCTTGCAACGGATGTTAAACAAGCGTGTGGCCGCAGACTATGGATTGGAGTTCCCCTATGTGCCCCAGGATATTATGCGGGAGATTGAAGCTAATTGGGAGCTTTGGTACAGTGAAGCTGTTTGGGGTTACTTGTCTGTGCCTAAGCCCTTTAGAAAGACTGGATGTTCCGTCCGGATTGATGAACGTTTCAGTGAATGCTTTGTACATTGGAACTTCGGTCGTCACATCTATGCCGTTAAAGTGGTAATTTGCAGACCGGGAAAGGACAATGTTGTGTACTTTATTACCACTGTGGATAAAGAAGGGAAATCGTTGACCTTGCCAGATCCCTGGTTTTACTGGTAATTATGGACAAAAGAACTTTGAAATTACCTAGCTAGATAGTGTCAGGGTAAAGAGATCTGCGTGGTCAAGATCTACAGATTCTGTTGAGTATTTAAATCCAAGGACTTCTTTTTTTGCTAGCCAGATTTCTTTTATAGAAAAAAGTTCTTATGCAGGGATGGACTCCTAAAGTATATATTTTTTCTAGTATAGGTTGTGGGAAGAGAGTTTCATTTTTAATGAGGCTTTGCTCCTACTGTTGTATAGGATGTATATGTGTGTGTCTAACTATGTTTTCTTTTCAGGGATCATCGGATCATATATAGAGCTGGGAGGCTTTTCAGCTAGTTAGTTAGTGAGGTTGTGTACCATTATACTGTGGTTTTGTTTGCGGCTGTGAACATAATGTTTTATAGATATAAGTCTCATAGTGTCTTTAAACTGTCCTTTCTCTCCCTTTGCCTATCCAAAATTATAAGAAACTCAAATGCTTACTCTCAGGCTTGAGAGTTACTGTTACTGTGTCGGGACAGACGTTGGGGATAACGTCTATTGTAGTGGGGGGAGTATGTGGAGCTGGTAGATTTGCAATCTACCGCATGTTAGGTAAATGTAGTAAATTGTGCGTTAGGAAGGTTAAAGTTTGCCTCTGTTCCAGCTTGGCTGACGTTGGGTGTGTTTCCGTGCTGACCGGTGGGTGTCGCTGTTGTCACTGGTCAGGGTTGGAAAGGCAACGTGTTGAAGCGTATGGATGCTCCTCTGTCCCGGAGGCATGCTCGGTGGAGGTGGTCCTCCGAGTTTCATTCTGGGCGAGGGTATTTACGGGACAGACACCATATTTTGGGGTTCGTTTTACAGCCACCTGCTGGCCCTCCTGGCCGACAGGTATGCGTTAAGGAGCTACCTCGTGGTCCTCCGTTCGGGAGGCCCATGATACAGCGGCGCAGGGGTGGGTCCAGAGGCTTGTCTGGAGCCTACCACCGTGGCCAAGGAATGGTCCTGAGCTGTTGGTCCTGTGTGACGAAGCTGGACAACCGAGGAGATCCCAGGGGAGGACCCGTCTTGGAGAGATCACGCAGCGTGCTGGTCTATAGAGGGGCCTGGTGACTCGGTTGGAGGACGTATCCAAAAGTAGCTATGCAGCATAGTGTTGCCGGCTCGGCTTAAAGGTTCAAGCACTTTGACTGACTTTCACTACAGAAAACCCTATACATCCTGTGGCAGAGGATCGTACGGATTTTATTCCCAAACAAGTCTGTGGCAGAGACTGTGGCAGAGACTTTGATTCATGCTGCATGCTGGCTGCTAGACCGGTGAAAGAGGCCTATCCAGACGAGCAAGGAGTGTGTCCCACGAGGGGAGCGCATTTCAAATAGTACTTGAATTCTACCAGAACATTTTGTCAAGAGAACCCTACCAGAGAATATTTGAGTTTCTTCTGCAAGTTTCCTTGCTCTACCTCTTTCCTGCTACTTCCTAAGTCGTTTGTTTTAATAAAGCATTGAAAACATACTCCAGTGTTGGTGCGTGTGTTGTCCAGGAGTAAACTCAACGGAACCCTAGACCCGGTGCCGGTGAAACAGAGGGAAGCAGAGTGAAGGTAACAGACCCGCTTAAACCAGAAGCTCCACCGTGAGTTAGTGCTACACACATTACTTACCAACTGCAATCAACAGGTGGCCTGGAGCAGAACAAAAAAGAAGAACATCTTAGTTGGGGGAGGGGCTATCTTTTATTCAGCTTGGAACAGGTGGTCATGTGGGGCTCCGTAGGAGGTGTTAACCCATTGTGTGCTGACGTGAGGTGGGCCAGGAAATTTTATATATATATATAAATATGTATATATATATAGAGAAAGAGAGAGAGAGATATCCACTTCAGCCCCGAACCATTTGGCTGGAGCACTTTTTGCGATTAGGCACTGCGTCACTTTAACTGACAATTGCGCGGTCATGCGACGTGGCTCTGTCAGCGAAATTTGGTTGTACGCAAAGCACACAGCCAAATCTCCTGTTTCTAATCATAATAACAATTTCGTCTAATGATATAAATGCATCTCACCTTTTGATCATATGTCTTTCCTCTGGTGTAGCTCATCCTCTGGTGTGTGCCTCATGCTTACAAATAATCACATCCTCATCCTTCCAGTTCCAAGATCACACTGCCAGCCAGCCTCAGCTGTCTGCGTGAGCCACTTTATTAGCATATCAATAGGAGGTCCCAAAGCTCGAGGGTTTCAGCCTCCAACAGCCAATAACACCTCTTACAAAGCTTGTGACCTTGCAGGATATCAATGACCATATAAGGATTTAACAACACAGGAAAATGCAACAACCAATGAACAATGGCTACAGGAGTCTTATGGGTGTGTCTGAGCAGAGACAGGGTGCATGTATGTTTTTAGAAGCCACATGGCTTTCAAACATTAACCCTGTCTCCAACCAGAACCCAAAAGACTCCCATATTTCCGTTGATAGAAATCCCTATTATACATTGTTCCAGAGAACAATGTATACCTGGATTATTCTACTGTCTTTGTGGACGAGAGATTATCGGCAGGCGTACATTCATTGGGCCACAAATGCGTTGATCAGGCACACAGGGGCAACATGATAGTACACTCGTTAAACCGATAATGTCTTTGCAGAGCGAACACAACCCCACCAGACAATCGTTCTGTGCATCGCACAGGGGCCCTTAGCTGGCGGACACGTCACCACTCCACAAACATTTCTCTACATCCCCAAAGAGCTTTTCACTACCAAATGAATCTCAACCAGCGTTGGTCTGCCCCAGTCAGCTCTTTAGAGCGGGCTACGATTGAACAGACACTGGGAGACTTATGACAATACATTAATATAACATTTTCCACAACAGGCTCTCAAACAAAATCAACGTCATTTAGCTTTCTTTTGGTGGTTGATCATCTCTGCGGTTTTTATTTTTTGCGCTATAAACAAAAAAAAGCACCAATTTTGAAAAAAACACATCATTTTTTACATTTTGCTATAATAAATATCCCCAAAAAATATATAAAAAACATTTTTTTCCTCAGTTTAGGCCAATACGTATTCTTCTACATAGTTTTGGTAAAAAAAAAACGCAATAAGCGTATATTGATTGGTTTGAGTAAAAGTTATAGCGTCTACAAAATTTTTATGGCATTTTTATTGATATTTTTTTTTTTTTACTAGTAATGGCGGCGATCAGCAATTTTTATTGTGACTGCGACATTATGGCAGACACGTCGGACAATTTTGACACATTTTTGGGACCATTGGCATTAATACAGCAATCAGTGCAATTAAAAATGCATTGATTACTGTAAAAATGTCACTGGCAGTGAAGGGGTTAACACTAGGGGCAGTGAAGGGGTTAATGTGTGTCCTAGGAAGTGTTCTAACTGAAGGGGGATGTGGACTGTACAGGGAAACTAACAGATCCTCTGTTCATACTCTGTATGAACAGAGGATCTGTCAGTTCTCCCCTCAGAGAACCCGGAAACTGTGTGTTTACACACACAGTTCCAGGTTCTCCATGTGCCCCGAGCGATCGCGGGAGCCCAGCGATGATCAAGACCGCCGGGCACTCGCATCAGCTCAGGGGGCAAGCGGGGGGACCCCCGCGCACCCTAGTGGCCATCTATGGTACCGACGTACCATGACGGTGATTTCACGCAGCCGAGCCATGTTGCCGCAGTATAACTGCGGCGGCTGGTCGGCATGTGGATATACTGTGTAGCGCTGGGATTTTTTTCATCTAATATTAGGCAGTATGTAATGCTATTAGATTAGTGGTTGGCTCCCTCTAGTGGTCAGCTCATCTCTGTGAATAAGGCTGTTGTTCCTCACATAAGAGCATGGGACAAAATATAAACAGGAAGAGACTTGCTTACCCACAATGCCGACTTACCTACCCACGCTGGAGGCGCATGTGATCGGGTCGGAGAATCCAGGAAGCCTGAAGGAGCCTAACGACAGCCATCATTCATCTGAAGGAGCGGTGCGGTGTGTCGGAACCCACCTGGAAGCGGGATTGAGATAACAGGAACGCGGCAGTACAACGGTCCAGGCCTGGTGTGGTGAGAGGGCTGTGGCCCAAGATTTATATAAAGCACTTAACACAGTATAGACTGGTTGCAGAGTGTTGCTGAGACCTGCAGTTCTATGGAATGGTCTCATTCAAATAGATGGTGTCTAACCAGGCCTCAAAGCCTGTACTCCCCTAGACATTGACTAACAGTCCGGTTGCATTCTCACAGAAGAAGGTTACAAGTGTGTTGCATAACTGACGTTCTTATCTGATATCTGATATCTGATATTCTTTTATATGCATTTGGTTTATTATTGTTCTGAATCTGTGCACCAGAATTGTTATTAGAATCGCTGTCTTAAACATGCCTTCAGTAAACTCACAGTCTGGTTAAAGTATAAATTGGTGTGACGTTTGTTTATTCTCTAAGCAGGTGGAGCAACGGATATCCAGGTAATAATACAGGTACAATATATGGTTATTCTTTGTTATTGGGTTTCACACCAACCCTGTTACACAGCTGTGTCAAGTGGGTTGAGCCAATTCATTGGGGGTGGAAAAGCAGAGTACAGGCCCGATTAATCACCAGCAGCTCCTTCGGGGGTAAGTGCTACAACTGTATATATACAAAATCTGGTAGTCCATGAAAAAACTTAAATAGTCCAAAGTTGTGCCAGAAAAATATCTCCTCTTGTAAAGTTCCAGTGCTCATAAAGTACTTGAATAATGCTTTTTTTTCTATATATATATGCGCCACACTCTCCACACTCTCTCTGCTTTTAAAGTAGTTGTAAAGTATTTTTTCTCTTTTGCACAGAGCCTCCTCTTCACGAGTCCCCCGCTGGTACTTCTGGCTCCTCCTCTCTTGTTGGTGCCCCAATAGGAAACAGTTTCCTATGGGGGCACTCATGTAGGCTCGCTCCCAAGCCCCGCTGCTGCAGTCATTCACACAGGCAGCCGGACTTGGCCCCATCCCAAGCTCATGCACAGCACTGGATCACAATGGGGTTCAGGAAAGTATGAGGGAGTGAGTCTGTGACACAAAAGGTTTTTTATCTTAATGCATGTGGCTTTAGAACCACTTCCCATCCCCCGTACATTTATAAATGTCCTCAAATGGAAAGGATGAGCAATGCAGCAATGATTTAGATATCATTCTTTAGCCCCAGCAATTCTGCACAGGATAAAAGTAATCCAGGTGGCTAACAAGCCACTGGATTACTTTTATAGGCAGCGGAAGGGGGTTCCACCAACGCCTTTACCAGGCTCTCCTGTGTGATTGGGGAACCCAGTAAGAAAGCTCCAGCTCTAGGCACATAATGAGAGAAACGAATGTTGTTCCCCCCACTGTGTGATGTCAGAACAGGAAGCGACAAGGATTTCCTGTTTCGGTTCTTTGTTCACCTGGCTGTTACCGACCAGTGAAGCAACCAATCAGACCGATTGGCTGCATTGAAGGCAAGAGGAGAGATTGGGGGTCTATTAGACCCCCGATCTTTCCATAAAGAGGACCTGTCACGGCCCATGCTATTACAAGGGATGTTTTTAATCATTTGTAATAACAATAAAGTTGATTAAAAAAAAGTTAAAGGTACAGTGTTAACATTTAAAAAAAAATAAAACTATACTTTGACACAAGCCCAGTCCATGAACAGGGTGAGGAGGAGTTCATGAACCAAGAATCGGTTACTCCAGCGTGACCAATGCTCTCATATGCCTCTGCTGCGTGAGATCCAGGAGAATAATCCTGATGATTTCAGGAACTTTCTCCGGATGACGGACCCCGTTTTTCACTGTCTGTTGGCTTTGCTCACCCCTTATATTACGAAGCAGGACACCTGCATGCAGCAAGCCATCACTCCGGAGCAGAGGCTAGTTGCCACCTTGCGGTACTTGGCGACTGGGAGAACTCTACAGGACCTCAAGTTCTCTACAGGCATCTCCCCCCAGGCTCTGGGGATCATCATTCCAGAGACTGACTATACTAGGGTAAGTTTTATCCTTTAGGATAACATTATATGTATATAAAGAGGAAGTAAACCCTAATGGGTGTTACTTCCTCTTTGTTTCCCTGCAAAGGTAAAGCATAATGGGCTCCTATGCATTGCATAGGAGCCCATTATGTGACACTTACCTGCAGGAGA
Organism: Aquarana catesbeiana; assembly: GCF_042186555.1. Classification (NCBI taxonomy): domain Eukaryota; kingdom Metazoa; phylum Chordata; class Amphibia; order Anura; family Ranidae; genus Aquarana; species Aquarana catesbeiana. The sequence continues at coordinate 141,425,598 of NC_133336.1, read as the reverse complement.
AGCCCGCAATGTCCCCGTCTTCCTCGCTAGTAGCGAGCATCCATTCTTCACCCCTTCACCTCCTGCAAACTCCGGCTCTGTCACTGGCATGCACACAGGAACCCTCTTTAACGGCATGACCCAAGCTAGAAATGGCACAGCATGCCCTTTCTAACTCCGGCACATGCGCAGAAGAAATCGCCCTATGGCGATTTGCAAATATCTCCTAGACCGTGCAGGTATATTTCATTTCAAGCACCTACAGGTAAGCCTTAATCTAGACCTGTAGTGTAGTAACACTCCACAGAAACTGCTCTCCTAAAACTAACAAACAATCTACTAATGGCCAAAACCAATCAACACTATTCTGTACTCCTACTCCTGGACCTCGCTGCTGCCTTTGATACAGTTGACCACCCACTCCTCCTCAAAAAATCCACGCCTTTGGTCTCCGTAACTGTACTCTTCGCTGGTTCTCTTCCTACTTATCAAACCGCACCTTTAGCATTTCTTACAACTCTACTTCCTCCTCTCCTCTTCCTTTCTCTGTTGGGGTCCCCCAAGGTTCTGTTCTTGGACCTCTCCTATTTTCAATCTACACCTCCTCCCTGGGTCAACTGATAGCTTCCAATAACACCTCTACGCTGACAACACCCAAATCTATCTCTCTACCCCTCAGCTCACTCCCTCTGTCTCCTCACGTATCACTAATTTACTATCAGATATATCAGTCTGGATGTCACACCACTTCCTCAAACTCAATCTATCCAAAACCGAACTTATAATTTTTCCTCCCCCATATGCCCCTTTCCCTTCCCCTCATCTCTCTGTCATTATCGATGGCACAACTATAAGCCCATCCCCACATGCCAAGGTTCTAGGTGTAGTCTTGGACTCTGAACTCTCCTTCAAGCAACACATCCAATCACTGTCCAAATCCTGCCGCCTCAACCCCTGCAATATCTCCAAAATACGCCCATTTCTAACCAATGACACAACAAAGCTCTTAATTCACTTGCTGATCATCTCTCGCCTCGACTACTGCAACTCCCTTCTTATTGGCTTACCTCTACATAGTCTATCACCTCTTCAATCCATCATGAATGCTGCTGCCAGACTCATCCACCTTGCCAATCGCTCTGTGTCTGCCACTCCTCTCTGTCAATCCCTCAATTCGGCCAAAGAATTAAATTCAAAATACTAACAACTACGTACAAAGCCATCCACAATTTCACCCCCAGCTACATCATTAGCTTAGTCTCTAAATACCAACCTACTCGTTCTCTTCGTTCCTCTCAAGACCTCCTGCTCTCTAGCTCCCTCGTCACCTCCTCCCATGCTCGCCTCCAGGACTTTTCCAAAGCCTCTCCAATCCTATGGAATGCCCTACCACAATCTGTCTGCTTATCTCCTACTTTATTATCTTTTAGAAAATCCCTGAAAACCCTTCTCTTCAGAGAAGCCTACCCTACCCACACCTAACAACTGTATTTTCATTTTCTTCATCAGCTCATCCCCCACAGTTATTACCTTTTGTTTCCACTTGACCCTCCCTTCTAGATTGTAAGCTCTAACGAGCAGGACCCTCTGATCCCTCCTGTATGGATTTGTATTGTAAGTGTACTGTCTGCCCTCAAGTTGTAAAGCGCTGTGCAAACTGTTGGCATTATATAAATCCTGTATAATAATAATAATAAAAATACCTTCGGGATAATGGCCAGCCGGTTCCACCTGTTTCTGACAGCAATCCATATGGCGGACTACAAAATAAACCATATCATCCTATCCTGCTGAATATTGCACAATTTTTTAAGGAAAAATGCCCAAAATGATATTGCCTCAGTTGGGCCTGAGGCCGGACTTCCTGTTAATCCCCTGACGGGCCTGGATACTGGCCGTACTGGCTTGGCCCCCCAAAGCACCCGTGAAGTTCGACAGAAATATGTAAATTATTTTATGGGTGGGGGGGGCCTTTGCTATGCCAGACAATGTCTAAAATTTTTTTTATTAAAAAAAAATTATCTGATAAAATCTGGAATTTTCTTTATTGCTTGTGTTTCTTTTTGGCTGTCTCCTAGGTTCTCCTAGTGCCCCATTGTCACTGTAAACACAAAATTACTTCAAAAACTGGTATTGACCGTTGAAAGAAGAAGTCACACATTGTTGATTAGCAAAGTTTTTACTGTGTGCATATTCACATGTGCGTTTTAAAACTTTTTTGTAAAATAATTTTGTTATTTTTTTCAATTTTTTTACAATTGTTTTTTTTTGTTCTAAATAGGCATGTTTAATAACATAACATACAAAACTCTGGAACTTACAAAGTTCAACGTAGAAAAACAGAAGGCAATATTGGACATTATAGTATGTCCAAAATGTCTGGATATTGCCTTCATCAGATGGGGTGAAGTCACCCCTGTAAAAGCCAAATTTTGAAGATGCACACAATTTGGGAGTCAAAATGGATATTTCCCTCCCAATCCCATTTCAACATGTGCTATCTGCCATCATGGGGGATCAATGGAAGTGTTTTGGGGGTGCAACCCCTTCCTCTCACCTACTTCATTTGGGAGGAAGGGGTTTGTGACGGGAGGGCCCGTGGAACTCAGAATCCCTTGGAAAGTAGGGGATGTCTGTTTCAGCTCCCCATATACCTCTTATGTCTAAGTCACCCTGTGCTATCCTGGCACAGGGTGAGTGAGAAAATATATCTTGGACTACTTAAAATGGGACAATAATATTTGTCCACAATATCTCCCAGGATGTATGTAGAGACTATTATTGGTTTGTTTGATTCTGAACTCAACCTGTTAATTGAGTGAGCTGATCACATTAGCCTCCAGGACTGGCTAGGAGACGAACTGTTGATGACTAGGCTGAGGGGGGGGGGGATTGTTGTTTGTATTGTTAATTGTAATTAGCTCCTGCTATTGTGTTTATACTACTGTGTGAAGCTCGATGTCCACAAGTCTGTTTCCTACAGGTCATGTCTCTGAGTCATCTGGTCTGGGTAAATTTTTTTTTTTAGTAAATTAGCTTGTTAATTAATAAATGTTAATTAATGTTAATTAGGTTAGCTTTGAGTCATCCTGCTGTATAAATTTGTGTGAGATCTCAAACAAAGAGTTAGTCCTGATGTACTCCAAGACTGGTGTTGTCTAGTTCTTGGGGGTTCCTATAGCCAGATCCATTGGACTCGTGTTCCAGAACTTAGGAAGTGCTATACGGACGGAAGCACTTAAGCGGAGTGTGGGACGTTACGTGACATTGGTGGCAAGCAGCGGGAAAGCTTCAGTCTAGGAAATCTAAACCTCCACCTGATTCCAAGATCAGGATAGCAGACTTCAGTCACCCCAGCGGAAATATGGACCTGGCATCAGAGTTCCCGGGGCTGCTGCGGATCATCCTTTCAACATACACCAGGACTGTGTCTGAGGATGAATACCTGGAGCTCAGGCAGCAAATTCAGGTGGAGCTCTGGATTGGAGCCCTCCAGCTCGCTGGTATAAAACAGGGCAAGTGCTTTCCAACCCAAGAGCAACGGGCCAGTGACCAGCGGGCATTGTGGATGGCATTCCTGGGAGAGCGGCCCCCGGAGCAATGGGTGACTGAGTTGGACAGGCTGGTCCAGCAGGAGATAGAGCTGGACAATCATTATCAGGCTCTGCAATGGTATGCAGAGGAGGGATATTTAGGGGAGACAACAGAATGCTCTTCCGGAGGGATATGACTTTGGAGGCCCTGGATTGCTGTGGGAGAGCCTTACAGATCATTTTATGTTTGGCGATGAAGGGGAACCTGACCTTGAGGACCTGCAAGAATATAGAGAGGCTATGCTCGGTCTTGCAGGAGTCTCAGAGCTCAAACCTGATCTGGACCATTTGCTAAGGAAGGAACAGCATCTGGAAAGGGCATACAGGAAACTGCTAGAACAAGTTCAGCAGCATGCCAGAGAATCGGCAGTGGAAAATCTGAAGATTGCCGTCCCCAAACCTGAAGTGCTGACAACAGGGCAGAGCTCTGCTAACCTCTGTCCAGCACTGATAACATTTTCTGGGTTCCATGGACAGGAGATGGTGAACCTCTATCCCCAGACACTAGTTAAATCCCCTATCTCTATAATAGACTTTTCTGCTGAGGAAGAACAACCTGATGAGCCTCCAGCAGAAGAGCTGGTATTAGGGACAAACTTCACTGTGCTCTGCCCAGCACCAACAGCAGTATCTGTGGAGTTACAACAAACTTCTCCAGCTGAAGATCTGGCAACCGGACAGAGGGTCCAAGACCTCTGCCCCACACCTGTGGCAGTTTCGGAGGCCCAGGGTGAGAAGGTGGCAATCACTCCCCAGCAAAGATCAGTGCACCTGGGAGACAGTACCATAGACATGTCGTCCAAGCAACCAGATGAGGGAATGGAAAAGGAAGCAGCCGGCTCACCTCCCCAATGGCAGCTACACAGTTTGGGAGTGGAGGAAGCCAGCCTCCTGCCCCAACGGTTAGCCGGAGCGGAGGATGCGGAGTCCCCAGCAGAAGTGCTGGCAAGAGGGCAGAGTGTTACCAACCTCTGCCCAGCACCGGCAACAACTACAGAGTTCAAGGGAGGTGGGGCAGTCGGCCTCCCTCCCCAACAGTTGACCGGAGCAGATGGTGTGGGGTTTCCAGCAGAAGGGCTGGCAACAGGGCCGAGGACTGCTGGACTCTGCCCTCAACTAACAGAGGATGGATTTCCTGTGAAGGTGGATGGGACTTCAGTCTCCACCTGTATACCCCAGGGATGCTGGGAAGTTGGCCCAGATTATCCAACAGCATGACAGAGTGAGCCCAGTCACCCTGTCTTCTCTCCAGCGGCAGAAAGGACTTCAGGGAGAAGGGCCAGTCCAGGCCTCTCCCCAGCGGCAGATATGTTCTCTGAGAGAGGCAGAGGTTGGCTGGGTGAGTAATGCTTTGTTTGGAACAATTTATTTGGGGTACTGTGTGGGTACAGGCATTAGAGGACTGGAACTACTGACTAACTTCGGAGTCAACCTGTCTGGGGTCTCCTCCTGTGTTAGTCTTCTGCCGAAAGGAGAGAGATGTGACAGGAGGGCCTGTGGAACTCAGAATCCCTTGGAAAGTAGGGGATGTCCTTGTTTCAGCTCCCCATATACCTCTTATGTCTAAGTCACCCTGTGCTATCCTGGCACAGGATGAGTGAGAAAATATATCTTGGACTACTTAAAATGGGACAGTAATATTTGTCCATAATATCTCCCAGGATGTATGTAGAGACTATTATTGGTTTGTTTGATTCTGAACTCAACCTGTTAATTGAGTGAGCTGATCACATTAGCCTCCAGGACTGACTAGGAGACGAACTGTTGATGACTAGGCTGAGGGGGGGGATTGTTGTTTGTACTCCAAGACTGGTGTTGTCTAGTTCTTGGGGGTTCCTATAGCCAGATCCATTGGACTCGTGTTCCAGAACTTAGGAAGTGGCATACGGACGGAAGCACTCAAGCGGAGTGTGGGATGTTCCGTGACAGGGTTGCACCCACAAAACTCGTACATTGATATCCTGTGATGGCAGATAGCACATGTTGACACACTGTGTGCATCTTCCAAATTTGGCTTTTACTAATTACAAAAAAATAGTGTTTTTATAACAGCAACAATTCTTAAAATGGTTGCATTTTGAAGATCTTTTAAATTCTCCCCAACACATCAATCATGTTCTTCATTTGTTGTTCAAGAAAATTGAGTTTATTTCGTATGATGTAGATTTCACGATTCCATGTCATGATGTCCTGGATTAGGAGTTATGCACTTGCACTTGTTGAGCTTGCTCTTCCACAACCAGCAAATCACCTAAAATTTTTTGGAAAAACATGTATTATAAATATACAGGCATACATATAATACCTGAAGCTGGGGTGTCAGACACTCACGTGTTGTGGTGACAAGTTCCTCCACCTCTCCTTCCTCCAGATCCTCGGGGTGTGGTGTTTTTTGGAGTTCCCCTTCTTAGCCAGGTGGGGGGGTTCCTGGTGTCCTCTGTTGAGTGGTGTCCTCTTTGGTCCCCTATGAGAATGAAGCAAAAGGTATACTTTAGCACACAGATATTTAGGCAGGACCAAATGTATTTAACCTGTATCTGCCCAAAACATTGTATTTAATGAGCGAACGATGTTTACTATGACCAATTACTGTGCCCACTAACCTGAAACGTGCCATTTTAAAATGTCCTACAGTAAATAAAATCACATGGCACAGCATGCAAATAATAATAATAATAACACACGACAACTACTTACTTTTTCTAAGCACGTTCTTGATCCCTCTATACTGATCCAGCTCCCTCAGTTTCAGGTCTGACCAGCGTTTCCTTATTTGCTCCTTTGATCGTCATACCCCAAAATTTCTGTGCAGACTCTTCACAACTTTTGTCATGATTTTGGCCTTTCTCACATTTGGGTTTAGATACAGTCCATTCTTCCCATCATAGTCGGTCGTCCTCAAGATGTCCACCATCTCCACCATCTCACCAAAGGACATATTTGAGGCCTTAAATCTTCACCTCGGGGATCGGGACGTTTCTGCCTCCGGGATTTCCTCCTCCTCGTTACTGGAATTATTAACACACACCTGCTGTGTCTCCGCCATGTCACTCCTACTGCGCGCCGAAGAGAAGGGATGGGAATACACTAGAAAGAACGTCAGGGGCGGCGACGCATGCGCAGTGTATATAAAGTAACAAGCGTGTGTCGTACGTACGTTCGGTGTGCTGAGGAAGGAGGACGAACGTTCTAAAAAAGGTAAATTTGGTACATCAGTGGCCTATACTGCTTCAAGATTGAGGCCTATATTGGGATAAGATTATGAGAGTTCAGGCTGACATTAGTGTTTTTGTCTTGTGTATTGTCTTACAGAAAATATGAATCACTTTAAGGACCCAGAATTTATGGCCAGTTTCATTGACAAGTACAAGGAGATGCGGAATTTGTGAAACACAGCTTATATTATAATAAACAAGCTAGAAGGTCAACGCTGGAGAAACTTCTGGAATTTGTGAAGACTCGGGTCCCCGATGCAACCATCGTGTTCTTGGAAAAAAAATTTGAATCTTGAGGACCGTGTATAAGAAGGAGCATAATAAGATACAGAAATCACTCAGATCAAGAGCTTCAGCAGTGCAAGTGTACAGTCAGGTCCATAAATATTGGGACATCGACACAATTCTAATCTTTTTGGCTCTATACACCACCACAATGGATTTGAACTGAAACAAACAAGATGTGCTTTAACTGCAGACTTTCAGCTTTAATTTGAGGGTATTTACATCCAAATCAGGTGAACGGTGTAGGAATTACAACAGTTTGTATATGAGAGTTCTTTTTAAGAGACCGAAAGTAATGGGACAGATTAACAATCATCCATCAAACTTTCACTTTTTAATACTTGGTTGCAGGGCTTTTTTTTCTCAGAAAATAGGTGCAGGAACTCCCCCTGTCTGAGTCACCCCTTGTCTCTGCCCCCTACCCACCTCTGACCACTGTCCCTTGATTCCACCCCCTACCCACCTACCAGTACTGCCCCTTTTAGAGAATACAGAACCAAGTATCGTTTTGTGGTGCTAAATCATTTGTATGGAACATGTTGATGATAAAAAGAAAAGCAGTAAAATAGATCCCCTGCAGTCGGCAACAATAGAATCCCAGCAATAGATCCCCACGCAATAATAGACTCCCCCAGCAACAATAGATTCCCTGCAGCAACAATGAACTACCCACATCAAAATATCACACCCAGTAACAAAATATCCACCCAAGCAACATTAGACCCCCCCCCAGCAGCAACAACAGATCTCCCAGCAGGCAGCATCAATAGATCCTCCAGCAGCCAGTAAAAATAGATGTCTCCCTCAACAGTAGATCCCTTCCAGCAACATAAGACCCCCCAGCAACAATAGATTCACCATCAGCAACAATAGATGCTCACACAAAATCAGATCCCCACCAGTGACAATAGATCCCCCAGCAGCCAATATAAGTAGACCCTCCAGCACACTCCACACCCCATGCTATTACATACATTCAGTGCTAGGGGTGCCGGAATGGCGTTCCCCCGCGTTCCCGATGAAAAAAAGCCCTGCTTGGTTGCAAATCCTTTGCAGTCAATTACAGCCTGAAGTCTGGAATGCATAGACATCACCAGATGCTGGGTTTCATCCCTGGTGATGCTCTGCCAGGCTTCTACTGCAACTGTCTTCAGTTCCTGCTTGTTCTTGGTGCATTTTCCCTTCAGTTTTGTCTTCAGCAAGTGAAATGCATGCGCAATCGGATTCAGGTCAGGTGATTGACTTGGCCATTGCATAACATACTAACATACTTCTTTCCCTTAAAAAACTCTTTGGTTGCTTTCGCAGTATGCTTCGGGTCATTATCCATCTGCACTGTGAAGCGCCGTCCAATGAGTTCTGAAGCATTTTGCTGAATATGAGCAGGTAATATTGCCCGAAAAACACTTCAGAATTCATCCTGCTGCTTTTGTCAGCAATCACATCATCAATAAATACAAGAGAACCAGTTCCATTGGCAGCTATACATGCCCACGCCATGACACTACCACCACCATACTTCATTGATGAGGTGGTATGCTTTGGATCATGAGCAGTTCCTTTCCTTCTCCATACTCTTCTCTTCCCATCACCCTGGTACAAGTTGATCTTGGTCTTATCTGTCCATAGAAAGTTGTTCCAGAACTGTGAAGGCTTTTTTAGATGTTGTTTGGCAAACTCTAATCTGGCCTTCCTGTTTTTGAGGCTCACCAATGGTTTACATCTTGTGGTGAACCCTCTGTATTCACTCTGGTGAAGTTGTTGACTTTGACACACTAATGCCCCGTACACACGGTCGGATTTTCCGATGGAAAATGTCCGATTGGAGCGTGTTGTCGGAAATTCCGACCGTGTGTGGGCTCCATCAGACATTTTCCATCGGATTTTCCGACACACAAAGTTTGAGAGCAGGAGATAAAATTTTCCGACAACAAAATCCGATCGCGTCAATTCCGACCGTGTGTGGCCTGTTCCGACGCACAAAGTGCCACGCATGCTCAGAAGAAATTCCGACACGGAACAGCTCGTTCTGGTAAACTTAGCGTTCGCAATGGATACAGCACTTTCGTCACGCTGCAATGTCAAAAATGGTTTAATACAGCGCACTCTCTTCTTCTTTATAATGTGAGAAGAATTAAGTAGTTTTGCTGCTCATATTCACACACACTTCTCACAAACTTTATTTTTGTTTTTTTTATTGTTATTTGTCACATCTGACATAATGTTTTTTTTTTTTTATTTTTTTTTTTTTGGTATTTTAAGCCATTTTTGTTTTAGATTTTATGTTTGTATTTTTTCCAAGGCTGATCTTTGTTCAATGTTATTTTTATTTTTACTCTAGACTATTTTTGTGTGTGTTTTGTGTGTCAAGTTACCACAACACCATTGATATATTTTATTATTTAATCTCAAGGAGATTGTTTAGTGTTGGTGTCCCTTGTTCATTTCACATTGTATATTTGAAATGTACCTGAATCCTCACAAACCAACTGTCCTTTTTGAAGTAAAACACACATAGGTAAGTATAATTCAAAACAAAATTCCTTTATATAGGGCTCAGAACCAAACAAAGAGGGAGGCAACACTGGATCAACAGGAGAAATTAGCGAAGCCTGGGACTCCCATGGCAGACATCAATTCTTGAACATCAAAATTGGTGGCCTGAGGAGTCCATATGTAAAGGAGGGCAGTCTGGTCCAGAATTCACAGAGATCCGGAAAGCAGCAGATGACATCTGTGTCCCCAGGCTGTGGTACCACAAGAGGCTGCATCTTTTGGCTGACCAGACTGAACCCAGAGTCCTCACTTTCTGGTCTTCCTTCCACGCTTCCTTCCGGGCTGTGGCTGTGCTGTTGGAGATGTGGCAGGAGGAGGGGCAGGACCTGGAGGAGAAGGAGGAGGAGGAGGAGGACCTGCAGGAGGAGGACCATCTGTGAGTTCGCAAAGGTGTGTCTGAGATGTAATTTGGCCCCTCATACCTTTGTTAAGAGCCTCCAATATGAGCGACTCACACATGAGTTGTTGTCCCTCCTCCATCCTCTGCATTTTTGAGGCAATGAGGGCAGCAGTGTCCTCCTCCATGGTGTGTGGTGCTTCCAGGGCCTTTGTAGCCCTCAAAGAGTCCTCTGGTAGCCTCCTCTAGGGTACTCCTCCTCCTGCCACTTTCTCTTTCCAGGTGTTGGGTAGGGACCGGCATATCAGGCAGGCGGCTCGGCCCGGCCACCTCCTGGCTGAGACTTCCCTGTGTATGAAAAAGAGACATGGTTTTAGTTTTTGCTTCATCAATCACAATCCTAAATTAGTACTCCCAACTAACATCTAGTTAACATCATTGATTGGAGAAGCAGAAATATTTCGAGGAATGCTATACCTGGCTCAAGCTGGGCTCCTCCACATGTTGCCTGGAAGGCCCAGGTTGGGCGTCAGAAGCCTCAGCCGGGGGGGAAGGAAGCGTGGAAGGAAGACTGGAGAGGGATGACCTGGGTTCAGTCTGGCCTGCCAGAAAATGCAGCCTGTCATAGTACCACATTCTGGGGACATAGATGTCATCTGCTGCTCCGGATCTCTGCGAATCCTGGACTTTCTGGCGCTCCCTTACATATGTGCTCCTCAGGCCACCAATTAAGATCTTCAAAAATGTGATGTCTGCCGTGGGGATCACCTGCTTCACAATTTTACACAATTGCTCCAGGGCTGCCTTCCTCTTTGTTTGGTTCCTATAATGTGGGTGGTTGATCTCCCACAGACATGGCAGCTCCCTTAACATATCAATGAATAGTGACATGAAGTCATTGTCTTTCAATAGCATATCCATGTTCACTGCAAGACACAACACAAGACAAAGCCTAATGTCAGACAAAACTCTCCTAATCTTGTTACAATATAGGCCTCAATGTAGAAGCAGTATAGGCACAAGTTTGTCTCTTACCTTCGTTCTTACGATCGGCGCGTCCAATGCTCCTTCCTCCGCTCACAGATCGTACGTAATACGCACGTGTGTTACGTTTTAGATACACTGCGCATGCGTGTAACTCCGCCCGCCCCTGACGTTCTTTCTATTCTATTCCCCGCCCCTTTTCGTTTGGCGCAGTGGGGGAAGAGCACATGGCGGAGTCACAGCAGGTGCGTGCTAATTACAGGAACGAGGAGGAGGAGGAGGAGGAAAGCCCGGATCCGGAAACGTCCCGATCCAGAAGGAGACGATTTAAGGCCACAAATATGTCCTTTGGGGAGATGTTGGAGATGGTCGACATCCTGAAGAAGGCCGACTATGACGGAAAGTATGGGCCTTACCCCAACCCCAATATCAGAAAGGCCAAGATCATGGCGAAAGTGGTCAAAAGTCTTCACAGGAATTTCGGGGTACAACGATCGAAAGATCAGCTCAGGAAGCAGTGGTTGGACCTGAAATTAAGAGAGCCCGAGCAGTACAGAAAGATCCGGAGAGTGCTGCAAAAAAGTAATTAGTTGTGCTGTGTTCCTATTCTTTTTGTCTTTCTTACGTTCGTGCTGCTCCATATGCTTTTCTTAATTGTTGTACAGTTTAAAATGTCAATTTTAATGTTCATGGGCCCATTATTCGTTCGTAGCAAACATTTTTTTGGACCCCTCTAAAACACCATTGTTTAGGCCATATGCATTTTCAGACATTTTTTAGGGCCTACTTGGATGCAAAATATTTGGTGGTGTAGATGGGTTTGTTACTAGAATGAAATGCAAACTAGATTCTGTGTAAGGAGAGGACACTGAGCAGCTGTTTTCACATCTGGACACTGGAGCACTAGTGTGGGACACAAGAACACCATTTTTATTAGGGGGGGCACACAGGTGCTCCAGTGTATACTATAGGGGGGTCTCCATCTGTGAAGCTTGTACTAAACAGGTAAAGTATTGCAGGTTGACAAAGGCCAATAAAAAAGCGACATCTTGGAACTCTGCTAAAATAGGCAATTGTACCCCACTTCCAAGCAATGTTTCCTATTTCTAGTTCTGCCATCAAATATCTGTGTGCTAATTATACCATTTTTGTTTTACATAGGGGAGCAAAGACTCGGAGGACACCCCTCATCCGAGGAGACCACAGACCCCCCACCTATGGAAGAAGGTGAAATACCCCGAACCCAAGCAGAGCAGGAGGAGGAAGAAGATGTGGTGAAGATTGGCACCACAACAGGTGAGTGTCTGCGACCACAGACTCAGGTAAGAGATGGATGGTGGCAGATTTTTGATACCTGTTTTTGTTTGGTTTCTCTCTTTTTAGGTGATCGTGATGTTAGGGATCGAGATCCTTTCACATCTGAAAGTGCCCAGATCCTGATCGGGGAGATAATGGGGTGTAATGTAGAATTGCAAAACATCCAGAAAAAAATAAATGATGTTATTCAAAAAAATAATAACATAATTGATGTTTTGGGGCAAATTTAAAACCCCACAAAATCACTTTTTTTAGTGTGGTCCAATCTTTTAAATATTTTAGCAATGTTTTGAAAAGCCAAATTTGGAGGATGCACACAGTGTGCCAACATGTGCTATTTGCCATCATGGGAGATCAATGGATGCGTTTTGGGGGTGCAACCCCTTCCTCAATTATACAGTAGCGGTGAGGAAGGGCTTGCTCCCCCAAAACACGTCCCTTAATCCCCTGTGATGGCAGCTAGCACATGTTGACATTCGTAAATTGGTGTGCATCTTCCAAATTTGGCTTTTCCTGGGGTGATTTGACCCCATCTGAACGCAATATCAAACACAGTTCTTAAATACTCATCGTGAACTTTGTAAGTTCAAGTTTTTTGTCTTTCTTGTTGGTTTTACACAGGCCTGTTTTATCTTAAATGGACATTTATATTTTTGATAATGCCACCCCAAAAATTGTTATACAACAAACATGTTGGTTTGTTTTAAAAACCTTTGGTAAATGCACATGTGATTGTGCAGGTATAAAAAAGTTTGTTAATCAAGAATGTGTGGATTATTGTCTCAACACTACAACACTTTTGGGGTGATGTAATTGCTGTTTTCAGCGAAAATGGGGGTTATTTACTAAGGGCAAATCCTCTTTGCACTACAAGAGCATTTTCATTGCAGTTTCAAGAGCACTTGTAGTATAAAAAGTGTATACGCCTTTAGTAAATAACAGACTACAGTGCCTTGTATAAGGTTACACAATCACACCATTTTCAGGACTCCCCACATTTCTGTCAGGGTCAGCTAAAACAAACACAAGCAGTAAATGTCCACAAAGATTTTAATTTTTTTGCTTTTTTATTGGAAAAAGGCTTCACAAATTTGAAGGCATATTGATAGCCCCCCTACCCACAAAGAACTCCAGGTATCGTAACCGGACATTACGGGCACTCAGGGAGGGCAAGCCAGGACGGCCGCTTTCAAGCGCCGTCAGTGTTTCAGGTATCACTCCGGCCTCAGGCCCAACTGAGCCAGCATAGTTGGCCAAATGTTTCCTTAAAAAGTTATGGAGAATACAGCACGCCAGTATAATATGGTTCAGTTTATACTCCGCCATATGGATAGGTGTCAGAAATAGGCAGAACCGGCTGGCCAGGATTCCAAATGTGTTCTCCACCACTCTTCGGGCTCTGGCCAGCTGGTGATTAAAAACCCTCTGTTCCGGGGTGAGGGTCCTCATCGGGAATGGCGGCATCAGGTGGTCCCCCAGCGCAAACGCTTCATCAGCAACTAACACGAATGGGAGTCCTTCCACATTGTCCTCTGGAGCTGGCAAGCCCAAGCTGCCATTCTGGAGATGCCTGTAGAACTCCGTCTGGGCGATGACTCCAACATCGGACATCTGGCCATTCTTCCCCACGTCCACATACAAGAAGTCGTAATTAGCCGACACCACCGCCAACATCACAATACTATTGAACCCCTTATAGTTGAAATAGTACGACCCCGAGTTGGGTGGTGGGACGATGTGGACATGTTTCCCATCAATTGCCCCTCCGCAGTTAGGAAAGTCCCACCGCTGGGCAAAGTGGGAGGCCACAGTCTGCCATTCCTGTGGCGTGGAAGGAAACTGTTGATGAAAAAAAAAAAAAATTATTTTTGCTCAGAAACATGGCAAGCAGATTAGGCACAAACATTATGGGGCAACCTCCAGATAGCATTAATTAAGGGGAATTTAACAACGCCAAAGTATAAGGTACACCTATCATATCCCCCCCCTCTCATGGGCCATTTCTAACATTATGGGGTGTGTGGAAATCTTGGACAGGTAACCCTCTTCACTTCATTGAGAGATGAATGCCTAAATACAGGATATTACTTGGAACAGCCCCTACTTAGTTACACTATTGGCAGCCCACTGGACAGGTAAGAAGTGTCATAATACAAAGATATAAATACACATTGTACACATTTGAGGGCATTTGGACATTCTGCTATTACCTATCAAGATAATAATAGGATACAAAAACTTTAAACAGTACCATTTGAAAGTATACAGGCAGGCCCTTGCACTACATGCTTTGGGTAATTCATCCATACATCAGAGCACAAAACAGATATAGTTATATAGATATATAGATATAGATATAGGGTATAGTGTGTATGGGTTTGGCAAAGTCAGCAGATAGAAGATTGAGTATAGATAGAGAATTGGGATCAGCTGACTTAGCAGTTGGGGGGAGGGAGGGTTACTAAAAATGATTTGGGGACACCACAAAAAATAAGCCTCTGCCACTCTGCCAGAATTTAAAGCTAAAATCACATTTCTAAACATTTTAGGGGGTGTTTGGGGTAAAGCACTACTATGGAGCTGATAAAATACATTGTTAAGTGACTACATGAGGTGAATATAGGGCCAGGAGAGAACATGCTGGGGAGGTTATTGAAGGCCAATCTGTATGAAGGACCTTAAAAAATAATTACATAAAAATCCTGCATGCATGATAACAAAGGGGACATTCACAGCATATTCCAATCATGGTCATTAGGGAGTGATGAAGGAAATACAATATATTATCAAACATTAAATACAAAAAAATGTGATATTAAAGGATAAAAATCTTACCTTCATATACTCCTTCTGCAGGACCTGTATGATGGCAGAACAGGTCTCTGGGATAATGATCCCCAGAGCCTGGGGGGAGATGCCTGTCGAGAACTTCAAGTCCTGCAGACTTCTCCCTGTCGCCAAGTACCGCAGGGTAGCGACGAGCCTCTGCTCCGGAGTGATGGCTTGCCTCATGCAGGTATCCTGCCTGCTAATATAAGGGGTCAGCGAAGCCAACAGACGGTGAAACACGGGGTCCGTCATCCTGAGAAAGTTCCTGAAATCATCAGGATTATTCTCACGGATCTCACGGAGCAAAGGCATATGAGAGAACTGGTCACGCTGAAGCAACCAATTCTTGGTCCATGAACTCCTCCCCACCCTGTTCATGGACTGGACTTGTGTCAAGGTCAGGACCCCAACACCAAGCCCCCACACAGCACGAACTCTACGAGGAGTACGCATACGCAACATGGCTAGAAAACGGTCGGCTGCTCAGAACGAAGTAACAGAACGCACTGAAGAACAGCAAGGCCTGTGAAGAGCGACCTGAAAAACAGTAACGAACGAACAAGAATACAATGACTAATTAAAGTCACGCGGAACTTGCTTGCATGCACTGAAGAGCAGATACAAACCCACAAGCACAAACTGAACGGCAGAAAACGATCTGAAAGCCACGAGTCTGAAAAAGCGCAAATTGTCTCTCACCAAACTTTTACTAACACGAGATTAGCAAAAGGAGCCCAAAGGTTGCCGCGCTTGGTTCTGAACTGGCCTTTTCTAGTCTCGTCGTACGTGCTTGACGTCACCGCGTTCTTGGTGATCGGAAATTCCGACAACTTTGTGCGACCGTGTGTACGCAAAACAAGTTTGAGCCAACATCCGTCGGAAAAAATCCTAGGATTTTGTTGTCGGAATGTCCGAACAAAGTCCGACCGTGTGTACGGGGCAATACACCTACCTCCTGGAGAGTGTTCTTGATCTGGCCAGCTGTTGTGAATGGTGTTTTCTTCATCAGGGAGAGAATTCTTCGGTCATCCACCAAAGTTGTTTTCTGTGGTCTTCCGGGTCTTTTGGTGTTGCTGAGCTCACCGGTGCATTCTTTCTTTTTAAGAATGTTCCAAACAATTGATTTGGCCACACCTAATGTTTTTGCTATTTCTCTGATGGGTTTGTTTTGTTTTTTCAGCCTAATGATGGCTTGCTTTACTGATAGTGACAGCTCTTTGGATCTCATATTGAGAGTTGACAGCAACAGATTCCAAATGCAAATAGCACACTTGAAATGAACTCCGGACCTTTTATCTGCTCCTTGTAAATGGGATAATGAGGGAACAACACACACCTGGCCATGGAACAGCTGAGCGGCCAATTGTCCCATTACTTTTGGTCCCTTAAAAAAGTGGGAGGCACATATACAAACTGTTGTAATTCCTACACCGTTCACCTGATTTGGATATAAATACCCTCAAATTAAAGCTGAAAGTCTGCAGTTAAAGCACATCTTGTTCGTTTCATTTCAAATCCATTGTGGTGGTGTATACAGCCAAAAAGATTAGAATTGTGTCAATGTCCCAATATTTACGGATCTGAATGTATGTACCCAGGCTGTGGTACTTCAACAAACTGCAGTTTCTGGAGGACCAGACTGAAGCCAGGGAATCACTTTCTACCCTTCCCTGCAGCTTTTCCTGCACCCTTCTCTCAACCCCAGCAGAGGCTGACAAGGAACAATCCTGGAAGAAGTGGATGCACCCAGCTGGAGCCAGGTATATTATTTTTAGGCATATTTATTGTCCTAATATTAATGATGTTATAATTGATAACAAATTAATGATTTAAAAAAAGTGATGTATACATATCAATAGACAGTAGTGGCCAAAAATGTTTGGGACAAGAATGAAAAATGCTGGGGTCAGAATGATAGTCTTTTCTATTTATTAACATTCAATTTGCAAGTCATGAGCTGAAAATTGTGTATGATTGATGAACCAAAAAATAAAACTATATCCTTTTTTATACACAGATGAGGAGGGTCTGGAAAGTGGCAGCCAAGAGGAGGCCGTGCCCAGTGGCGGCCAGGAGGAGGCCATGCCCAGTGTCACCCAGGAGGAGTGTGGGCCCAGTGTCAGCCAGGAGGAGGGTGGGCCCAGTAGGAGCCTCACACAATCCCAGGTGCCTCCCCTCCGCCTTACAACAAAAAGGCCCAGGAAGGGGACGATGATGGAGGAGGCAGCACTGGGCCTCATTAGGGAAGCAAGCGATGTCCTCAAGAGCCACCCCAATGCTGAAGAGGCCTATGGCTGCTATCTAGCCACCAGATTGCTTAAATTGGAGGAGGGCTGATGCCTCCTCTGTGAGGGAATTATTGGTGAGGCCCTAAAGAAGGGGTTGAGGGGCCAGCTGACTGAGAACAGCCACATATATGAGCTCGCTCATCCTCTTCCTCCTCCTCCTGCCACAAGTCCACCACCAGAGCTACAGCCTCCAAGGAAGGCTGCAGGGAAGGCTGCAGGGAAGCGTGGAGGGAAGGCTGCAACGAAGAGAAGAAAGTGATGACCTGGCTTCAGTCTGGTCTGACAGAAGACGCAGGCTGGTGTAGTACCACAGCCTGGGGACATATATGTCATCTGCTGCTGGTCCTAATCTCTGGGATTCCTGGACCAGATTGTGCTCCAAATTATATGGACTCCTCAAGCTACCAATTTTCTTTTCCACAGACTTGATGTGTGCCCTGGGGGCCAAAAGGCTTCGCAAATTCCAAAAGTTTCTCCAGCGTTGTGTCCCTCTTTATTTTGTCACAATGAAAATATTTGCCAGCACACCATGGAACGGCGTAGATAGCATCCAAACGTGTAATTTATTGCATGATCACAACACAAGGAGAGTGCAACGTTTCAGAGGACTCAATGCCAACATTATCATTCACATGCTTCTTAAATGAGAGATAACAGACTTGTGTTCGTGTTTTCGAATGATGATCGAAGCTCTTTCCTTTTTTCCTTTTTTCTTTGACCGGTTGATCCTTTTTCCTCCCTTTTCTTTTTTTTTTGATTATCTCGGTGATGACCTGATGATCAACCCATGGCATTTTATTTAGGTATCATTATGAAATTGTGGTGACCCCCTCACCTGCAATTTTCCCTGTAATACACGTACTTTAAATTTCCTTTTGTATTTAGCCTTTCAGGTTCTCCGCAAATGTCATCATAGCCTTCCCCCCCCCCTTTTTTTTGTCGCCTTTTCTTTTCCCTTTTCTCTTTCTTTTTCCTTTTCTTTTTCCCCTACTCACATTCTATTTTTATTTTTTCTTTATTATTAATTTTTATTTTTATTTTCTTTCTTCTTTTTTCCATTTACTTTTATTATTATTTATTTATCTTTTTTTCTTTTTTATTTTATTTCATCGTTCTCTTTAATTCTTTTTCCACTTCTCATTTACACTTCAGCAACATCCTTTCTGAGTATCATTTCTCCTTGTACTCTGTGTGTCACTTTTGCTTCGTCTGTTTAAACTCTTCGCTTCTATTTCCTTCTCTTCTCTCTTCCCACTCTCTCTCCTCTATTTCGTTCCCACTTCTTGCATTCTCACTTCACCCCACTTACTCACCTCCTGTGATTTGACACTTCCCAGCTTAGGGGCGGGGTCCGCCAACGTCACTCGTTTCCATGACATCGACGGCCCCAGCACAGCAGCGTCCTCCGTTGCTCAGCTACGGCCGGCCCGTCTCCTGTTGCCCCAGCTACCGCTGCATGACGCAAGCGCGTCCTATGTTTATTATTGGAATCTCACCCCACAGCATCTGATCCCTACACTGGTGCCGATCTGTTGCAGGATCGTGCACTGCAGCCTGATGTTCCCCAACTGCTGTTCCATCCCCACAATGGTTTGCAGCATTATCGAGGAGGTACCATGATGACAGTATTACAATACTTTTCTCTGTAGTCTTCTTTGTCATTTGCTTTTTTTTCATCCATGAAAACTTTTTTTAAACATTTGTTAGTGTCTTTTTGGCGAGATTTATGATGTCATACCAGTCTGGGGGTGGGAGGAGTCTTTGTTTTTTTTTCCTTTTCTCTTTTTCTGATTGATGTTTCTTTATATATTTTCCACTGTTTTTTCACATTTATCGCATGCCTGACAAAGGGGTCCTGCGTGACTCCGAAGCATTGCACTCTCCTTGTGTTGTGATCATGCAATAAGTTACAAGTCTGGACGCTTACTACGCCGTTCCATGGTGTGCTGGCAAATATTTTCTTTGTGACTTGAACCAGTATCCAGCTGGTTGTTGCTGCGGCACCCATATCCGTGAGCTCATCCAAGAATGTGTGCGATGGGAATATGAAGTAGTACCTCTTTATTTTGTTACCCAGAATAAATGGAGATTTTATTTTCTGAAAATACTTGCCTATGTGTTTTTATTCAAATAAGACAGTTTGTTTGTGAGTAGGCAGGTACATATCTAAAAGACAATGACAAATTACCAAGGGACACCAACCTCCTTGAGGTTAATAAAAAATACAAGATAATAATGTTATTGTGGTAACTTAAAACCTACAAAATAAAATTATATATGGAGATCACTAGAAAATAATTTTTCAATAATCCAAAAAAAATGAGATCTTGATGAAATAAAAAAAAATAAAAGATGTCTATAAAAAATAATTGTAAACATTAATATGGAGATCGGGCTTTTAAAAAATACAATATTATTCATGAGATCAGGAGAAATAATCAAGAAATAAGTTTGTAAGAACTGTGTGAATATCAGCAGCAAAACAACTTCATTCTTCGAGCATTATAGAGAACAAAAGAATGCGCTGCATTAAAAGATCACAGAATTTGCTGCGTGAGGAATGTGCTAGCTCCATTACAAATGCTAGTTTTACCACACCGAGCGCTTCCGTGTCGTACTTGCTTCAGAGCATGCGTCGTTTTTGGTACGTCGGAACAGCATACAGGCGAGCGGTTTTCGAAATAGGAATTGGTTCCGTCATAAACATGTTCTCTTTCTAGGTCGGTCAGAATTTTTGAAAAGCTCCCGGCGAACTTTTTCTGTCAGACATTCGGCTCTGCTCCACGGGAGGTTTCTGTTCTCCCTGAGCTTGCCTTAGGACACCTGCGTTACCGTTTGACAGGTGTACCGCCCCAGTCAAACTCCCCACCTGGGCCTTTTTTTTTGTCCTAGTCCGGGAATGACACCAACAATAGGACTTATTTTATTGCAACTTTCTCTTTAGTGTTTGTTGTTGGTACAGTGGCTTGATGGCTTGATGCAAGTGGAGAACAGGACAATGTTTTTAATCCACCTTCAACCAGTTAACAACTACCATACTGTCATGGGCACCTTAAAAAGATGTCAGGCATGTGCAAAATGGACACTTTCCCATGTTGGTAAAACTCCAACCAATGAGTCTTCCACCGATAACCTTATTTGAATGTCAAGACTCCACTATTCTTAGACATGTGCTTTCTATCTGGCCTTATTTTTAATGTACCGAAAGACTCCTCCACCCCTTTCTTTATGAGGATAAGCGTAACCAAACACTTAAATAAATAAAAAATAAATAACAATGATGGATTGTATTTTACACACAGGGGGTTGATTTACCAAAGGCAAATAAACTGTGCACTTTGCGAGGGAAGTTGCAACTTTGCAGTGAAGGTTTTCCAGTAAAAAAGATGAAACCGTATTTCATGGAAAAAAAAACAAAGCAATTGTTTATGATACATTGTGCATTTTTAACCACTTCCCACCTGGCCTATTTTCATATGATGGCTGGGTGGGACCTTTGACACTCCAGGTGGACGTAATACAACGTCCTCCCAGAACGCGCCTCGCATGTGCCCCATGGGCCACGCTGCAGCTTGATTTGTCACTTGACATAACAATTGTAAACAATGAATGGCTTTGATTAATGCAATTCATTGTGTATAATTGTGTTGCTAGCTGTGATTCGTCAAATCAGGGGCCAATCACAGTCTGTACCATGTGATTAGCTGAGGCCAGTCACAGCTAATCACAAACTCAAACTGAATTAATCATTTTATTCAGTAGAAATGGTTGTTTATGCCAGTGATTCACTGGTATAAGCAATCATAATGTGTAAAAAAAAAAAATTTTGATCACTTCCCCAGAGTAGTACAATGTTACTATGGCAACACTGTATTGTTCTGATCACAGTTAAAAAAAAATCATAAAGAAGAAAAAAAATGTAATAGAAGTAATTTTTTTTAATTATTGAATTTAGATTTTTTAAATTTTTTTTGCATACTGTCACTAGACAGTGTCCCTAACCACGCCAGTTATATGATGATGCTGTATTACACTGGTGACAATACAGTATGTAGAAAAATTTAAAAAAAAAATGTAAATATTTGTTTTTTTTATTGCTGCATTTTCCAAAAAATTGTGACAAAAAAATAC
Organism: Aquarana catesbeiana; assembly: GCF_042186555.1. Taxonomy (NCBI): domain Eukaryota; kingdom Metazoa; phylum Chordata; class Amphibia; order Anura; family Ranidae; genus Aquarana; species Aquarana catesbeiana. The sequence goes on along the minus strand of NC_133336.1, from coordinate 141,404,084 downwards.
TTCAAAAACTTGTCATGCCTCTTATTAATTACCTTGGACTGTCAACTTTCCAAAAAAGGGGTAATTTGGGAGATATTTGTACTGTCCTGGCGTTTTCAGTGCTCAAGAATTAAGGTCATAAGCATATCAGGATTGATCAATTTTGAGGTATACTATATACCATAGTTTGTGAATTCTATAAATTTCCTACAGACTAAATAATAAAACACTGATTTGGGGTATTTAACCAAAGAAATGTAGCAGAATACAGTTTGACCTAAATGTATGAAGAAAGATTATTTATTTGCAAAATTTTATAACAGAAACAAAGAAAAAACATTTTCTTTTCAATATTTTCAGTCTTTTTTCATTTATTTAGGAGTAAATAAAAAACCTAATGGTGGTTAAATACCACCAAAAGACAGCTTTATGTGTGTGAAAAATTATAAAAATGTTATATGGATACAGTGTTGCATTCAAAGTTGAAATCTGAAAATTGGACTGGGCAGGAAGGGGGTGAAAGTGCTCTGTATTGAAGTGGTTAAAGGTAGGGATGAGCTTTCTGTTTGGGTTGAACATGAGTTCGACTCGAACATTGGCTGTTCGCCCGTTCGTTGAAAACCGAACATTATGGCACATTCACGCCACATTTGAGCGGCACGTAAGGGCCCATAATGCACTGCGGGGGCTCAGTGCATTGCTGTATGATGATTGGCCAGAGCATGCACCATGACCTGCATGCTTTGGCCAATCACAGCACCCTCAGCTAAGAGAGCCATAATTGGCCAAAGGCAGGGTGCCTTTTGCCAATCATGGCTCAGGGGGACTAAGTCCACGCCCCACACTATATAAGGCTGTCTGCACCTCAGGCTTTGTGTAGTGTGTTGTTGGTGTGGATGGAGAGAGAGTGTCATTTAGATTGAGCAGGCAGGCAGGCAGATTATTCAGTTAGCTGCAGTGTATTTAATATATACATATCTATATATATATATACAGACAGTCTTGTGTGTGTGTGTGTGTGTGTATATATATATATATATATATATATATATATATCCACTGTATCCAGTTTAGCTAGATCTGACTGCAGGCCATTCCTGGTGTACTGTTTCTAATATACTTCTGGCAGGCAGGTGATTCAGTTAGCTGCAGTGTATTTAATATATATATATATAAATATATACATATATATATATATATATATATATATATATATATATATATATATATATATATATATATATATCCACTGCATACAGTTTAGCTATATCTCACTGCAGGCCATTCCTGGTGTACTGTTTCTAATATACTTCTGGCGGTGTACACAGTACCATGCACCCCTAGTGCAGTTGCTACTACTTTTCTGGTGGTGTACGCAGTACCAGGGATGAGCCGAACACCCCCCCGGTTCAGTTCGCACCAGAACATGTGAACAGGCAAAAAATTTGTCCGAACACGCGAACACCGTTAAAGTCTATGGAACTCGAACATGAATAATCAAAAGTGCTAATTTTAAAGGCTTATATGCAAGTTATTGTCATAAAAAGTGTTTGGGGACCTGGGTCCTGTCCCAGGGGACATGGATCAATGCAAAAAAAGTTTTAAAAATGGAAGTTTTTTCAGGAGCAGTGATTTTAATAATGCTTAAAGTGAAACAAGAAAAGTGTAATATTCCTTTAAATATCGTACCTGGGGGGTGTCTATAGTATGCCTGTAAAGGGGCACATGTTTCCCGTGTTTTGAACAGTCTGACAGCAAAATGACATTTCAAAGGAAAAAAAGTCATTTAAAAGTACTCGCGGCTATATGAATTGTCGGTCTGACAATACACATAAAAGTTCATTGATAAAAATGGCATGGGATTTCCCCACAGGGGAACCCCGAACCAAAATTTAAAAAAAAAATGGCGTGGGGGTCCCCCTAAATTCCATACCAGGCCCTTCAGGTCTGGTATGGATATTAAGGGGAACCCCACGCCAAAAAAAAAATAAAAAAGACGTGGGGGTCCCCCTCAAAATCCATACCAGACCCTTCAGGTCTGGTATGGATTTTAAGGGGAACCCCGTGCCAAAATTTTAAAAAATAATGGCGTGGGGTCCCCCCAAAAATCCATACGAGACCCTTATCTGAGCATGCAACCTGGCAGGCCGCAGGAAAGAAGGGGGGGAGGAGAGAACGCCCCCCCCTCCTGAACTGTACCAGGCCACATGCCCTCAACATTGGGAGGGTGCTTTGGGGGGTCCCCCCAAAGCACCTTGTCCCCATGTTGATGAGGACAAGGGCCTCATCCCCACAACCCTTGCCCGCTGGTTGTGGGGGTCTGCGGGCGGGGGGGCTTATTGTAATCTGGAAGCCCCCTTTAACAAGGGGACCCCCAGATCCCGCCCCCCCGTGTGAAATGGTAAGGGGGTACTTCTATCCCTACCATTTCACAAAAAAGTGTCAAAAATGTAAAAAATGACAAGAGACAGTTTTTGACAATTCCTTTATTTAAATGCTTCTTCTTTCTTCTATCTTCTTTCTTCTATCTTCTTTCTTCTATCTTCTATCTTCTATCTTCCTTCGGTTTCTTCCTCCATCTTCTTCTTCTTCCTCCGATCCTCTGCTTCTTGCTCCGGTGTTCTTGTCTGGCATCTTCCTCCGCGGCGTCTTCTTCCCTTCTTTGTGCTCGGGCCGCTCCGCATCCATGATGGGAGGCTCCCACTGTGTGACGCTTCTCGTCTTCTGACAGTTCTTAAATAATGGAGGGAGGGGCCACCCAGTGACCCCGCCCCCTCTGATGCACGGGCACTTCCCTGTCCGCCCCTTCTGACGTCACGGGGAAAGCCTCGGGGAAGTCCCCATGCGTCAGAGGGGGACTCCGTTATTTAAGAACCGTCAGAAGACGAGAAGCGTCACACAGCGAGAGCCTCCCATCATGGATGTGGAGCAGCCTAAGCACGAAGAAGGGAAGAAGACACCACGGAGGAAGATGCCGGACGAGAACACCGGAGCAAGAAGCAGAGGATCGGAGGAAGAAGAAGAAGAAGATGGAGGAAGAAACCAAAGGAAGATAGAAGATAGAAGATTGTCAAAAACTGTCTCTTGTCATTTTTAACATTTTTGACACTTTTTTTGTGAAATGGTAGGGGTACTTTTGTACCCCCTTACAATTTCACACGGGGAGGGATCTGGGGGTCCCCTTGTTAAAGGGGGCTTCCAGATTTCGATAAGCCCCCCGCCCACAGACCCCCACAACCACCGGGCAAGGATTGTGGGGATGAGGCCCTTGTCTTCATCAACATGGGGACAAGGTGCTTTGGGGGGGACCCCCAAAGCACCCTCTCAATGTTGAGGGCATGTGGCCTGGTACAGTTCAGGAGGGGGGGTGCTCTCTCGTCCCCCCCCTTTTCCTGCAGCCTGCCAGGTTGCGTGCTCGGATAAGGGTCTGGTATGGATTTTTGGGGGGACCCCACACCATTTTTGTTAAAATTTTGGCAAGGGGTTCCCCTTAAAATCCATACCAGACCTGAAGGGTCTGGTATGGATTTTGAGGGGGACCCCCACGCCATTTTTTTTTTTTAAATTTTGGTTCGGGGTTCCCCTGTGGGGAAATCCCATGCTGTTTTTATCAATGAACTTTTATGTGTATTGTCGGGCCGACAATTCATATAGCCGCGAGTACTTTTAAATTACTTTTTTTCCTTTGAAATGTAATTTTGCTGTCAGACTGTTCTAAACACGGGAAACATGCGACCCTTTACAGGCATACTATAGACACCCCCCAGGTACAAAGTTTAAAGGAATATTACACTTTTATTGTTTCACTTTAAGCATTATTAAAATCACTGCTCCCGAAAAAACTTCTGTTTTTAAAACTTTTTTTGCATTGATCCATGTCCCCTGGGGCAGGACCCAGGTCCCCAAACACTTTTTATGACAATACCATGCATATAAGCCTTTAAAATTAGCACTTTTGATTTCTCCCATAGACTTTTAAAAGGGTGTTCTGCGGCTTTCGAATTTGCCGCGAACACCCCAAATTGTTCGATGTTCGGCGAACTTGCGAACAGCCCATGTTCGAGTCGAACATGAGTTCGACTCGAACTCGAAGCACATTCCTACACAGTAAATAATACATACATAGTTACATAGTAGGTGAGGTTGAAAAAAGACACAAGTCCATCAAGTCCAAACTATGTGTGTGATTATATGACAGTATTACATTGTATATCCCTGTATATTGTGGTCATTCAGCTGCTTATCTAATAGTTTCTTGAAACTATCGATGCCCCCCCACTGAGACCACAGCCTGTGGAAGGGAATCCACATCCTTGCCGCTCTTACAGTAAAGAACCCTCTACGTAGTTTAAGGTTAAACCTCTTTTCTTCTAATTTTAATGAGTGGCCACGAGTCTTGTTAAACTTTTTTCTGTGAAAAAGTTTTATTCCTATTGTGGGGTCACCAGTATGGTATTTGTATATTGAAATCATATCCCCTCTCAAGCGTCTCTTCTCCAGAGAGAATAAGTTCAGTGCTCACAATCTTTCCTCATAACTAATATCCTCCAGACCCTTTATTAGCTTTGTTGCCCTTCTTTGTACTCGCTCCAATTCCAATACATCCTTCCTGAGGACTGGTGCCCAGAACTGGACAGCATACTCTAGGTGCGGCCGGACCAGAATCTTGTAGAGCGGGAGAATTATCGTTTTATCTCTGGAGTTGATCCCCTTTTTAATGCATGCCAATATTCTGTTTGCTTTGTTAGCAGCAACTTGGCATTGCATGCCATTGCTGAGCCTATCATCTACTAGGACCCCCAGGTCCTTTTCCATTCTAGATTCTAGATACAATGCACCCATAGTTGCTATGAGACTTCTGGTGGTGAATAGAATACCGTGCACCCATAGTGCAGTTGCTACTACTTTTCTGGTGGTGTACACAATACAGTACACCCATCGTTGTTATTACACTTCTGTTGGTGTACACAGTACTGTGTACCCATAGTGCAATTGCTACTACTTTTCTGGTGGTGTACACAATACATACAGTGCACCCATAGTTGCTATTAGACTTCTGGTGGTGTACACAATACCGTACACCCATAGTGCAGTTGCTACTACTTTTCTGGTGGTGTACACAGTACACAATACAGTGTGGTGTTGCAAAACAAAATCCCCATCATGTCCGGAAGGCCACCAAGGAGAGGGAGATGCTCACAGGCCACTAAAAGAGGGCAAGCAGGCTCTGTGTCTACAGTTCACAGTGCTGGTCATGGACATGGTGCATCTTCTGCTGGTGGTCGTGGGGCACACTTGTCCTTTTTTTTTTTTTGCTGCTGGGACAGGGGCAGAAAAATTGGGCCTTTGGTGGTGGTGGTGTCACAACACTGTAACCCCTCACACATACTCTTGTTGGGCGCAGGAACGGGCCCTGCTGTGAAATATTTGATCAGAAATTGTAATTACATGCCCCTGTTAAACAGGGACAGAAAAATTGGGCCTTAGGCAGTGGTGGTGGTGTCCTAAACAAAAAATATTTTTGGTAGCTAGCATCTTTAAGATTGAGGAGGAATAGGATAGTCACTCAACATAGACAGTCTTCAAGGGATCCCACATCCATAGAAAAATCAATCAGTTACATCAGCATCAGGTGCTTGATAGCTGCTGCTGATGCAAGACTCATTCATTATGAATGTGAGCCTATCAAGGGAGTTTGTGGACAGGTGCACGCTATGATCCGTTACAAACCCTCCAGCAGCACTCAATGTGCGTTCAGAAAGAACGCTGGATGCAGGACAGGCTAGTAGATGAATTGCATATTGAGCAAGTTCTGGCCAGTGGTCCATCCTCAAGACCCAGTAACCCAGTGGATGGTCTGTTGGAAAGGTCTCCAAGTCTGCTCTTGCCCCAAGATATTCCTGCACCATGTAATGCTGACGCTGGTGATGGTTGCTTGAACCAATCAGACCTTGGCACTGAGGATTGAAAAATTGTTTAAAGGCATCGGTCAGCCGGCCACCTTTTCCACTGCTCTTCCTCTGACTGAACAAAGCTGTCATGGTTATGCAGTAATCTTTGTCTGTCAGATTACCTCTCCTCCATGTGTTCACCTTTAGAGGCCAGCCACTCACCTGGCTACTTAAATAATCTCTCCCCATAGCATGGCTCCACCCCAGCCCCTATCAGGGAACTCTATGTTTAACCTGTGCACTGCAAGCCTGCCTTGCTGATCAACCTTTGTGTGTTTAGCTTCTGTGTGCATCTTGCTGTGTCTTCTACGTCTGATTCCAGTTACCGATCTTGGCTTGTTCTCGACTATCCCTGCCTGCTTGTGACCCTGACCTTTGGCATGTTCTATGTTTATCCTTGTCTGCTAGTCGACCCAAGCTTTGGCTTATTCTCTTACTATATCTGTTCTCCTGTAGCCTACTGTCGGCATGAGCTGGGAGACCCTGGGGGTCGCAACCTGGAGAAAGTTGCAGCCCAGTCCATCCTCACCACTAGAGGCTCTGGTGAACACCTGCTGGCTCTTAGACTCTGCACCCTGGGGAATATTACGCTCTAGCCCCTGCGGTATCCGTGTTAGTGTTCCAGCAGACCTGCCTTAACCACCTAGACTTCCATCTGCAGCAGTCAGCCGTAGGGTCCACTACCTTTGCGGTGCACTCCTGACCCCAACGGTGTGCATCTGTCACCTCGCCTCAGGTGACCTGACAGAAGTCTCAGCAACACGTTGTCCAGCACCAGGAAATTGTAACCTCACAGGGTCTGGAAATGCATTGCACAAATCTTTCTTCAAGGCCTCCTGAAGATGTTTCATCCTCTTCTCCCTCTGCGAAGGCAGGATGAGTTCTGTAACCTTACCATTGTAACATGGATCAAGAAGGGTTGCCAGCCAGTAATGATTCCTTCTCTTTGATACCACGAATCCTAGGGTCCTTACACTGTATGGCCTCCCTGATTCTGCAAAGCCTGCAAAAGTTTGCAGAGGTATTCGATTCTGAGTCCTCTGGGTCACTAAGGATCACATGATCCGTAACAACCTCCTCCCAGCCACGTACAACTCCTTGGGTTTCTGGGGACTGAAAACCATCCCTTGAAGACTGCTGCTGAGTGTTATCCTCCACGTCCATGCTGACAAAATCCTCCTCCTCCTCCTCCTCTTCTTCTTCCTGTGTCTTTGGTGGGCCTGCAGGAATAATATCTAGATAAAGGGGGCCTTGAGAGGTAAGGAAGTCCTCCTCTTCCTCACACTGTTCTGCCTCAAGTGTCCTGTCCATTATTCCATGAAGCGTGTGCTCCAACAGGAAGACAAAAGGGACAGTATCACTGATGCATGCATTGTCACTGCTCACCATCCTCGTGGCCTCATCAAATGGTGACAGGACAGTGCATGCATCCTTGATCAGTAGCCACTGGCGTGGCAAAAAGAAGCCAAGCTCCCCTGACCCTATCCTGGTGCCATACTCACACAGGTACTCATTGATGGCCTTCTGCTGTGTGTACAGCCGCTGCAGCATTGCCACGTTGACTTCCACCTGGTGGACATGTCACAAATGAGGCGGTTGGTGGGCAGGTTGCATTCCCTTTGAATGTCAGCCAGCCGAGCACTGGCATTGTATGACCGTTGGAAATGACCACAGAGTTTTCTGGCCTGCCTCAGGAGATCTTGTAAGCCTGGGTACCTGCTCAAGAACCACTGCACCACCAAATTCAGGATGTGTGCCAAACATGGAACATGGGTCAAGTGTCCTTGTGGGAGGGCAGAGAGAAGGTTGGTGCCATTGTCGCATACAACCATTCCTGGCTGAAGCTGGCGTGGCGTCAACATCCTCTGAGCCTGCCCCTGCAGAGCTGACAGAATCCCTGACCCAGTGTGGCTACTGTCCCCTAAGCAGTGGTTTAACCTTAAACTACGTAGAGGGATTCTTTACTGTAAGAGCGGCAAGGATGTGGAATTCCCTTCCTCAGGCAGTGGTCTCAGCGGGGGGCATCAATAGTTTCAAGAAACTATTAGATAAGCACCTGAATGACTGCAACATATATACAATGTAATACTGACATATAATCACACATGTAGGTTGGACTTGATGGACTTGTGTCTTTTTTCAACCTCACCTACTATGTAACTATGTAACTCATGCGCCGCATGGCATCTTTTTGCTTGAGTGCTTGTGTAGCCCCTTGAACGCTTACGGAGCACCGCTGGTTCAGAGAACAAATCTGCAGAAGAGGCCATAGAGGAAGAAGAAGAGGAGGGGGTGGAGGAGAGAGCTGTGGCAGAATCACTGCTAGCATTTTAGAGACGTGGTGGCGGAACAAGCTCCAACAATACTGAACCCTGTCCTGCATCCTTCCCAGCTGCCAGCAGAGTTACCCAGTGTGCCGTGAAGGCCCATGCTTGTTAGACCATGAGTCTGTGGTAATATACACCTTACTGCTGACCGCCCTGTCCAACAAGACAAAAGCATTACCTTTCACATGCCGGTAGAGAGCTGGAATGGTCTTTCATGAAAATAAATGGCATTTTGGAACCTGCAGCACATTCCAAAAATTCACGAAAGGGGGCAGAGTCTACCAGCTGAAAAAGCAGTAGTTGCAGTGCTAGCAATTTGGCCAAGCTGGCATTCAAGCTAGCCTTCAGACTGTGAGCATGTGGATGGCTGGGACCGAATTTCTTTTTACGGTTTAGTAACTGGGGTAGGAAAATTTGCCTGCCAAAATCAGATGGTGGTGTACTGCTAGCAGATTGGCTGCAAGTATTTGGGACACCTATTGCTATACCTTCATTCCTCTCAGTGCAGGTTTTCGAGAGGCCTGGGTTGGAGATCCCAGATGAGGAGCAAGGAGAAGTCCACCTTTTTCTTTGATGTGGGTCTTTCAAGTGCTGTTGCCAACGGACTTGTTGCCTTATGAGTTTATGTTAAATCTACATCAATAGCTGTAAAATATTGGAATTATGAATATATTTAATTTATATTTAATTTATAGTTAATCTATTTATATTTAATGAATATATTTAATTTAGCTTTTATCGATGTAGGGCGGAACATATTATCTTCACAGAAATCTCTGGTAGACCAGACAAGTCGGTGCCTAGGCTTGTGTATACAAACAATGGGATCCAAACATCATTGTTTTACACATACTCACTTCAAAGGATCCCTTGCTGGGATATGCAATGAAGGGAGGCCAACCCGTAATCAATGCTTAACTTCCCAGGAAAATTCAAGTTAAGCTCCTGCTCAGAATAGTCACAAGGATTTGCATCAAAGGGGTCTGTAGTGATCGGGTATATTAATATATACTGGGTGATATTATGTAGAGTGGGTATGATAATTAATATTTAGGTATTATTATAATGATGATGTAAGTACTCTTCCGCAGCAACCCAATTCTTCCAGAGAGATGCACTTTATTGACTTCCAACACAGAACAAAGTCCAAAGTCCACAGATGACAAAGAAATCCGACAGAGGAAATATAATTTAGATACCCATATTATTCAGTCTTCCCATATAATTCAGTCTTCCCAGCCATGCACAGACAAGCCTCCCTCATACACAGACAAGCCTCACTCACTAACCTATAGACTGAATGCCGTGTTATATTCACTAAATATTGAATGGCTGAGCAATTTGATTGGCCATTTAAATTTAGGACTTTGATTAGCTTTAGTCTTTCAAACAGACAACAACCCCCAGCCGTGAACAGCCGTGAACCACCCCAATTTGCACTCCCGCATATCAACATCAACAAGTGTCAACAACACCTAAGGCCCAATTTTCCACATCCGACTTACAAACGACTCCTACTTATAAACGGAGGGAGACAACAGAGAGTGAGAGAAAATGTACCCCTAGGAAGGGAAATTCTCTCCTGTAAGAGTTAATATAGGAAAAAGGTGTCTCCACTGATGTTTTATCACCAATACTTGTTTCCCTAATAACCCAAAATTTTCAAAATCCAATTGTCATTGGGACAGAAAGTCAGGTGAAATCTTCTGAACAGGGGCACAGAAAAAAAAATGTTACAGGGGTGATAACCCTACCCTATGCTATCCAAAATGCTTAAAAATAGATTTTTGGGCTGGAGCTACACTTAAAAAATGTACCTGTTCCACATTAAAACAGATTCAACTTAACAACAAACCTACAGTCCCGATCTTGTGGGTAACCCTGTTCAGAGTATATAGGGCCTGGGGGCCCATGCCTTTTTTTTTATTTGGGTGCGGGGTTCCCCTTAATATCCATACCAGACCCAAAAGGCCTGGTAATGGGCTGGGGGGAGGGCAGCATTACATTACAGCCGCAAGCAGTTTTAAATGACTTTTTTTCCTTTAGAAATGTAATTTTGTTCAGGGACTGTTCTAAACATGGGAAACGCGCCACTTTACAGGCATACTAATAGACACCCCCCAGGCATGATATGTAAAGGAATATTACACTTTATTTCACTTTAAGCAATAATAAAATATCACTGCTCCCGAAAAAAACTTCAGTTTTTAAAACTTTTTTTCGCATTGATACATGTCCCCTGGGGCAGGACCCGGGTCCCCAAACACTTTTTATGACAATGACTTGCATATTAGCCTTTAAAATTAGCACTTTTGATTTTTCATGTTTGAGTCCCATAGACTTTAACAAGGTTTGCGTGTTCGCACAAATTTTTGGTCTGTTCGCATGTTCTGCCACAAACCGAACCGGGGGGGGGGTGTTTGACTCATCCCTAGTTAAAGGGTGTATTTTGTTGAATTTTAACCATTACAGACAAATACCTACATGTTCCACACCTTGCATCAGCATGTGAAGTATGAAAGATATTTCAGGCCACTTACAGAACATGCAGATACAGAGCAATGGGCACAAACAAATGTCATGAAATTAATTTGGTAAACCTTTATGTGTGTGTCTTTTATCATACGTACAATAAATCTTTTTTCTGCTTGTACTTTCAATGGTGTGGACAATATTTGTGATCTGTTTTGAGACTGCTAATATGGTATTGCATGAGAAGCACACTTTTGTGGCCCCCTGGATATACAGAGAGGAGAACAAAATATGAACTAGACATATTTATAATGCACAGCATTTGGCTTTAGCATATTTATGAGGGCACCAACAGGAAACACTGTCTTTCTTGAGATACAGTGGTTGGTCTTGTAAATAACAGACCAGTTCATGACATGCATACAGTTATCCTTTTCTCCATATCACATATTAATCCCCATAGGTGTTATCCTGGACTTTGACCTCTCCTTTCGGCCCCACATCCAATCCCTTTATAAAGCTTGCAGCCTCAACCTCTGCAACATCTCCAAACTATGTCCCTTCCTATCCAATGAAACCACAAAGCTCCCGATTCACTCCCTAGTTATCTCTCGCCTCGACTACTGCTACTCCCTCCTCATTAGCTTACCTTTAAATAGACCATCCCCCCTTCAGTCCATCATGAATACTGCTGCCAGACTCATCCACCTTACAAACCACTCAGCGTCTGCTACCCCTCTCTGCCAATCTCTCCATTGGCAGCCACTCGCCCAACGAATTAAATTCAAAATACTAACAATAAGATACAAAGCCATCCACAACTCTACCCCCATGCTACATCACTAGTCTAGTCTCAAAATACCTACCTAATTGTCCTCTTCGTTCCTTCCAAGACCTCCTGCTCTCTAGCTCCCTCATCACTTCCTCCCACATTCGCCTTTAGGACTTATCCCAAGCCTCTCTCATCCTCTTGAATACCCTACCTCAATCTGTCAGACTATCTCCAAATCTATCTACTTTTAGGCGATCCTTGAAAACCTTTCTCTTCGGAAAAGCCTACCCTTTTACCGAGAGGCCAGGGAGCATCACAGATGTCTCCACCGGGAGCTGAGGTAGGAGGAGCCCCCAGGACAGATCATGGCCAAACCTCCCCACCAGGACAGGGAAATCCCCACTGCCACGGCTGATGATGTCAAAAGCAGACTCTAAACTGTCTATAAGAAATGTAACTGATATAAGTATATGGTAAAATACCCATCTACGTGTCCGTGAAAAAATAATAAATAATAACAGCAAATAGGAGCCAGTTGTTAAAAAGAGAGATATGTGTGGGTAGATGTAAGCAATGGATGAAAAAATGTGGCTAAGTGCAGGGAAAAACGAAAAAACGGAACAGGTAAGGCTGCATATAGCCTCCCAGAATAACTGGGAGAAAGAAATAACATGAAGACGGGGTGAATACAACACCACATGTGGTAAGCATTGTACCTGTATAGATCCTATATAAAAGTGTGTAGACCTGCCTAAAACCCACAACCAAAAGCCACGAGCAGCGGAGACAACCAATCCAAGCAAGGATTTAAAAAAGCTGCCCATCCTCCCACCAGCGTCAGGCTGGCGTGGTACACGTGGAGGAGCATTCCTGCCCCAGGAGTGTCCACCACCCGTAGGGCGTATGAAAAATGCCCCCCACACCAAGTGCCAGATGGTAAACAAAGGACGACGCTGCAGGGCCAAGGAAGAGTGCCACAGCGACGGCCCGATGCATGGCGCTGATGCGCAATGGGATCAGCCCACAGCCCCCACAAACACACACTCCCACCAAACAACAAGAGGGGAAGGGGAGGGCGCCCAGAGCGCATTGCAGCTCCCCGACAGAGAAACACAGGGATAGCCCCAGGCCGTTCGGAACCCACCAGAAAACATGGAAATTTAAAATGTAAAAAATGATACGTATAAAAACCTGAACAATCTGGAACAGGTTTAACACAAGATATGAATAGATTTTCATTTGGAAGATCAGACAGGAGAGCCCCATTGGGGAGAAAAGGGACTCCCATGTGATGACTACCTTCCGGACCCAAAAGTGCCTCCATCCCTGGTACATTTGTAACAGACAGAAAGGTAGCGGGATTTCCCTGTCCTAGTGGGGAGGTTTGGCCGTGCTCTGTCCTGGGGGGCTACTCCTACCTCAGCTTCCGGTGGAGACATCTGTGATGCTCCCTGGCCTCTCGGTAATCTCCAGTGGCATGACGTGTTTGCAAAGTGAGTAGACAGTATTGACAGTTTCCCGTATATTCTCCTTTTTCCCCTATATGTCATTTTGCTATTGGGGTTAATATATGTTCAATGCTATATACTCTTTTCACAGAATTGTTATATGCATCAGCTCCTGATGAGGCGGTATTATTCCCCGAAACGCGTAGAGCTTACAAAGATGCATATCCTAATGACATTATCTGTGAGGACATTCATTCCTTTTCAAAGTTTTATATGAATTTGCACATGGAGCAACAACGGGAATGTTATTCTATATTCTATAATGATTTTATGTTTTTTGAGTTTTTGTAAACATTTCCTTACTGTACCATCCATTTTTGGCTATATGATGTTATGTTCTTGGTTGATCAATAAATAATCGCTTCTATATCCAGTTCCTCTTTGTGCCTCACTCAAAGTCCCAAACTGTCCCTTCCTTTATATTGAAACTAGGGATGGAGGCGCCTCTTGCCCCAAGGTGCTTCATTTAAATTCCCAACCTTCCCGTGTGTTATAAATGATCGCTCTATGACGTAAAACATTTCGGGGGATTGGGGCACCAATGGTGTTCCCAGCTGTGACAGACCTAGCCGGGACAGGGGCTTTTGGAGGGGACTGAATGCCAGCCTCTTGCCAACCGATTATGGACCCTGGCATTTGGGGGAACGGTGCTCTTTGTGAGCTGTATGCCTGGGGACCCTTGAGGTGGCATTACTTTAGATTCAGGTCCATGTCCCCCAAGACACACAGATTCTGGGGACCCTGGATATGCCATTGTGATGGGAGTCACTAATAGGGGCACAAGGTGAATGAGAACCCCACTATGATCTATGCTAGTCAGACTCAATGCTGTATATATGTATATATAATGTGTGCTGTCTCATTGTGTTGTGTACTATTTGCTGTGCTAGTTTGGGGTGGGGCTGTATTCAGGTAGGGTGACTGAGCTCACTCCATCATGCTGTTGGGGATCTGGGCCGACTGCCCAGCATCCCTGGGGTATACAGGTGGGGACTGAAGCCCCATCCACCCTCACAGGAAATTCGTCCTCTGTTAGTTGAGGGCAGAGGCCAGCAGCACTCTGCCCTGTTGCCAGCCCTCCTGCTGGAAACCCTACACCATCTGCTCCGGCTAACTGTTGGGGAAGGAGGCCAACTGCCCCGGCTCCCTGGAACTCTGTAGTTGTTGCCGGTGCTGGGCAGAGGTTGGTAGCACTCTGCCCGGTTGCCAGTGCTTCGGCTGGGTTGGTGTCATCATTCTGGGGCGCCGTCTGCTGTTGGAACTCCCTTTCACTGGTATTGTCTCCCAGGTGTACGAACCCTTGTTGGGGAGGGAAAATGGCTGCTTCTCCTTCCTGCATCTCTGAAATCCACTGGTAAGTGATTGCCACCTTCTCACCATGAGCCTCCGGAACTGCCACAGGTGTGGGGCAGAGGTCTTGGACCCTCTGTCCTGTGATTAACGCCTCAGCTGGGGAAGTTCCTTGCAATTCCACAGATACTGCTGTTGGTGCTGGACAGAGCACACTGACATTTGGCCCTGATACCAGCTCTTCTGCTGGAGGCTCATCAGGTTGTTCTTCCTCAGCAGAAAAGTCTATCAAATCCCCTGTCTCTGCAACTGGTGTCTGGGGATAGAAGTTCACAATCTCATGTCCGTGGAACCCAGAAGATGCTATCAGTGCTGGGCAGAGGTTAGCAGAACTCTGCCCTGTTGTCAGCACTTCAGCTTTGGTAATGGCAATCTCCAGATTTTCCACTGCCGATTCTTCAGCCAGGATTTCAGAGTTGTCAACTGGTATTTCCTGATAGTCCCAGGCAAAGGGAGCCCCACACTGTTGCTGAGCAGAGTCTAGCAGCTGTCTGTAGGCGATCTCCAGATCCCATTCCTGAACGGCCAGCAACTTCAAATCTTCCTGTGCCCAGTGCCCTTCTGAGATAATCAGTCTTTGCTCTCTGTGCTCCATTATTTCTTCCAAATGCCACTCCCAATCACTCCTGTCAGGGTCTCTGGACAGCCTCCAATACAACAATCCCAGGCCATCATAGTCAAAGCCTTCCGTGGGGCTGTCATCCGCTGACCACGGGCACTCTTGGGCTACATACCACCGGAGGGCTCTCTAGCTCTCATCCAACCGCATCTCTGCCTGGATCAGCCTGTCTTAACTCAGCTGTCCACTCCTGCTTCATTTGTTCACCCAATAACAGCATTTGTATGTCATACTGCGACCAGTACCATACATGGATGGAGGGGAGAAATTTTCTCTGATGTTGCTGCACACGGGCTAGCGCTTCCTTCCAGACTTTGCATCGGATAGAATCAGACCATCCCAGCAGGACCTGCTCTGATACTGGTCCTTTATGCTGTATCTGCATCTCTCGCAACCTCCTACTGAATTCCTATTCCATGGTGGCTGGTAGCTGTACCTCTTCTTTCATTTGGTGCTGCTGTGACTTCTGCTGCTGCAGCACCTCTTTGCTGTAGCCAATCTGCATCCACAGCCGCTAACACTAGGTCTATGATCTCCGCTGTAGGGTTAGGACTAGGGATGAACAGAACACCCCCGGGTTCGGTTCGCACCAGAACCTATGAACGGACTGAAAATTCGCATCAACGTTAGAATCCTATTGACGTCTATGGAACTCGAACGTTCAAAATCAAAAGTGCTAATTTTAAAGGCTAATTTGCATGGTATTGTCCTAAAATGGGTTTGGGGATCCGAGTCCTGCCCCAGGGGACATGTATCAATGCAAAAAAAAAAATATTAAAAACGGCCGTTTTTTCGGGAGCAGTGATTTTAATGATGCTTAAGGTAAAAAAAAAAAAAAAAAAAAAAAAAGTAAAATATTCCTTTAAATATCGTACCTGGGGGGTGACTATAGTATGCCTGTAAAGTGGCGCATGTTTCCCTTCCTTAGCACAGTCCCTGCACAAATTGACATTTTTAAAGGAAAAAAAGTCATTTAAAACTGCTTGCGGCTTTAATGTAATGTCGGGTCCTGGCAATATGGATGAAAATCATTAAGGGGAACCCCGCACCCAAATTAAAAAAAGGAAAGGCGTGGGGCCCCCAGGCCCTTTATACTCTGAACAGCAGTATACAGGCGGTGCAAACAAGACAGGGGCTGTAGGTTTGTTGTTAAGTAGAATCTGTTTGTAATTTTGAACTGGTACATTTTTAAAGTGTAGCTCCAGCCAAAAAATCTGTTTTTAAGCTTTTTGGAAAACATAGGGAAGGGTTATCACCCCTGTGACATTTGTTTTGCTGTCTGTGCTCCTCTTCAGAAGATTTCACCTCACTTTTTGTCCCAATGACAAATGTTTTTTGAAAATTTGGGGTTTTTAGTGAAACAAGGATCGGTGATAAAGCATCAGTGGAAAGGAGAAAAGTTTTTCCCATATTAACTCTTACAGGTGAGAATTTCCCTTCCTATGGGGTAGATTTCATCTCACTTCCTGTTGTCTCCTTCCGTTTGCAAGTAGGAGTCGATTGTAAGTTGGATGTTTGAAAGTAGGGGCCTGCCCTATATACTCAGCAGAAATTTGGGCCTTAGGTGTTGTTGTGACCTCAACACTGTAAGCCCTGACAGGGTCCTGCTGTGAAATATTAGATCAAGAATTGTAATTACATGCCCCTGTTGAACAGGGCCAGAAAAGTTGGGCCTTTGGTGATGGTGGTGCTGGTGCCACAACACTGCAACCCCTCACAGATACTCTAGTTGGAACACAAGAACGAGCCCTGCTGCAAAAGAATTGCATCAAAAATTGTAATTACATGCCCCTGTTAAACAGGGGCTGAAAAATTGGGCCTTAGGCACTGGTGCTGGTGCCACAACACTGCAACCCCTCACAGATACTCTAGTTGGAATGCAGGAATGAGCCCTGCTGCAAAGTATTGCATCAAAAATTGAAATTACATGCCCCTGTTAAACAGGGGCTGAAAAATTGGGCCTTAGGCACTGGTGCTGGTGCCACAACACTGCAACCCCTCACAGATACTCTAGTTGGAATATAGGAATGAGCCCTGCTGCTAAGAATTGCATCAAAAATTGTAATTACATGCCCTTGTTAAACAGGGGCTTAAAAATTGGGCCTTAGGCACTGGTGGCGACGCCCAGAACCAGAAATGTTCTAACAAGCAATCAGCATGATCATTGAGGAGGAAGAGAATAATTACTCAGCATAACAGGATAGTCACCCAGCATCAGCATAGGCAGTCTTTGAAGGGATCTGACATTTCAAAAAAAAATATTCGGTTACATCAGCATCAGGTGCTTGGTAGCTGGTGGTGATCCAAGACTGATTCATTTTTATGAAGGTCAGTCGATCGACTGAGTCGGTGGACAGACGCACCCTGTGATCAGGTACAAAGCCTCCAGCAGCACTGAATGTGCGTTCCGAAAGAACGCTGGATGCAGGACAGGCCAGTAGCTCAATTGCATACTGTGCAAGCTCTGACCAGTGATCCATCCTCAAGACCCAGTAACCCAGAGGATTTTCGGTGGGAAAGGTGTCCAAGTCAGATCTTGCCCCTAGGTATTCCTGCACCATGTAAAATAGACACTGGCCATGGTTGCTGGAACCGATCATACCTTGGGGCTGCGGACTAACAAATTGTCTGAACGCATCGGTCAGACAGCCACCTTCTCCACCGCTCCTTCTTTGACTGACCGAAGCCTCAGCAACACGTTGTCCAGAAACAGGAGTTTGTAACCTCGCAGTCTCTGGGAAAGCATTGCACAGACTTTTCTGCAAGGCCTCCCAAAGATGTTTCATCCTCTGCTCCCTCTGCGACAGCAAGATAAGGACCTTACCCTTGTAACGTGGATCAAGGAGGGTTGCCAGCCAGTATTGGTCCTTCTCCTTGATACCACGAATACAAGGATCCTTACGCAGGCTTTGCAGGATCAGGGAGGCCACGCAGCGTAGGTTTGCTGAGGCATTCGGTCCGGAGTCCTCTGGGTCACTAAGGACAACATGGTCCGCAGCCACCTCTTCCCAGCCACGTACAAGTCCATTTGTTTCTTGGGACTGATCCCTTAAAGAGCGCTGCTGATGCTGAGTGCCAGGCTCCACCTCCATACTGACACAATCCTCCTCCTCTTCCTCCTCCTCATCCTCTTCTTCTTCCTGTGTGATCGGTGGGCATGCAGGAACACTGTCTGGATAAAGGGGGCCTTGAGAGCTAAGGAAGTCCTCCTCTTCCTGCCTCTGTTCTGCCTCAAGTGCCCTGTCCATTTTTCCATGCAGCGTGTGCTCCAACAGGTGGACAAGGGGGGCAGTGTCACTGATGCATGCACTGTCACTGCTCACCATCCTCATGGCCTCCTCAAATGGTGACAGGACAGTGCATGCATCCCTGATCATGGACCACTGGCGTGGGGAAAAAAAACAAGCTCCCCTGACCCTGTCCTGGTGCCATAGTCGCACAGGTACTCATTGATGGCTTTCTGCTGCATGTGCAGCCGCTGCAGCATGGCCAACGTTGAGTTCCACCTGGTGGGCATGTCACAGATTAGGCGGTTCTTGGGCAGGTTAAACTCCTTTTGGAGGTCTGCCAGCTGAGCACTGGCATTATATGACCGGCAGAAATGCACACAGACTTTCCTGGCCTGCCTCAGGACATCCTGAAAGCCCAGGTACCTGCCCAAGAACCGCTGCACCACCAAGTTAAGGACGTGAGCCAAACAGGGCACATGGGTCAGTTGTCGTTGTCAAAGAGCGTAGAGGAGGTTGGTGCCATTGTCACAAACCACCATTTCTGCCTTAAGTTGGCGTGGCGTCAACCACCTCTGCACCTGCCCCTGCAGAGCTGACAGAATCTCTGCCCCAGTGTGGCTCCTGTCCCCCAAGCCCACCAGCTCAAGCACCGCATGGCATCTTTTGGCCTGCGTACTTGCGTAGCCCCTTGAATGCCTATGGAGCACCGCTGGTTCCGAGGACAAAGCACAGGAAGAGGCCATGGAGGATGAAGAGGAGGAGGGGGTGGAGGAGAGAGGTGTGTCACAATCATTAGTAGTGGCATTTTGGAGGTGTGGTGGCGGAACAAGCTCCAACACTACTGCACCTTGTCCTGCATCCTTCCCAGCTGCCAGCAGAGTGACCCAATGCGCCGTGAAACTTAGGTAACGTCCCTGTCCATGCCTGCTGGACCATGAGCATACCGCACCAAACATCCAGTGATTTTGCATAGAAAGCTGTTAAAGTATGGTGCACTGATGCACCAGTGCCATGTGAGTACCCCGGTGTGGGGAGTGTTTTCTTTTAATAAAAGTATTTTGACTATATAACACTATATAGTTTCCTTTTCATTCATATGTATGGAGCCACATTGTTTCCAGCTGGAGGAGTGCAGCAGACACTGAGACTGAGCCCAGGGGTGGCTCCAAAGCATATTTGGACTCAGGGTAGAAGCTGAGTCACACGCTCTGAGGTGAGCACCTTAGCTTAAGGGGGTCACGAAGGAGCACAGGAGCATGTTTTGCAGCACTCAGGATATCTTCGACATGATGTTGGATTGTTGTCACAGCTGAACACCACCTGCACGCATTGTTTTATTATCACTGCTGGACATTATCTGCACGCACTATTTAGAGTGCAAAAGAGAACTTTTTTTCATTATTTATTATTTATTAATTTATTCATTTAAAAAAGCAGGATACTTTATGTTGAGCACTAAGCACTTTTTATGTTGATTAGGACACTATGTATGGTGTAACAAGCACTATTAAGTACTAATTTATGGTGTAACAAGCACTTGTTTTTTCACACCTTGTTTATTTATTCAACATTCATATTATTTGTATTTAATATTATCGCACTTGTAAGCACAGAGTTGGTTATTATTAATTTTGTTTTTGGGGTCACTCAAGCGCAGCGCATAACTTGTAAATTTATCCTATGCACGTTATATGAAGAGTGATTACGCATGCAGTTGGAGGTAGCACAAGCAAGGCATAAGATCATTATGGATCACAGAATTTTTCCAATTTGGTAATATGCACCTTACCGCTGACCGCCCTGTCCAGCGAGGCCAAGACATTGCCTTTCACATGCCGGTAGAGAGCCGGAATCGCCTTCCGTGAGAAAAAGTGGCATTTGGGTACCTGCCACTGAGGAACCACACATTCCACAAACTCACCGAAGGGGGCACAGTCTACCAACTGAAAAGGTAGCAGTTGAAGTGCTAGCAATTTTGCCAAGCTAGCATTCAACCGCTGGGCATGTGGATGGCTGGGAGTGAACTTTTTTCAGCAGTGCAGCAACTGGGGCAGGGAAATTTGCCTGGTACAATCTGACGTTGGTGTACTGAAAACAGATTGCCCACAAGTACTTGGCTGTGACACCTAATTCTACACCTTCATTCCTCTCAGTGCAGGTCTCAGAGAGGACTGAAGGTATAGTGGGGTTGTAGATCTCAGCTGATGAGGAGCAAGGAGAGGTCCTCTTTGTTCTTTGGTGTGGGTCTTTTAGATATGCTTGCCAACGAACTGCATGGCAGGTAAACATATGTCTGGTCAAGCATGTGGTACCCAAGCGGGAGATGTTTTGGCCACGCGAGATACGCTTGAGACATATGTTGCAAATAGCAGCAGTGCGATCTGATGCACTCGTCTCAAAAAAGGCACACACCAAAGAACTTTTGGAATAATGCGCAGAGACAGCAGCGCCCTGCACATGCGGAGCTTTGTGGTGTGATGCAGTCAGTGTGCTGCCCTTAGGCTGGCCCCTGGAGGGCATCCTGCCTTGTTGGTGATGTGCCTCCTCCTCCTCCTCTCTCCTATCAGGCACCCACGTTGAGTCAGTGACCTCATCATCCCCTCCCTCCTCATCACTGGAGCAAACCTGGCAGTATGCTGCAGCAGGGGGAGCATGACTGCCAGATTGCTGTCCTTCTTGGGCACCCCCTCTGTCTGTGCTCACGTTACTGCCTTCATCTAGCTCAGTATCATCATCAGAGCCTTCTAAATGCTGGGCATCCTCCTGGAACATGTATTCAACACTGTGGTCAAACAGTTCAAGGGACTCCTCAGGAGGACATGGTGCGGCTAGGGAAGGAGTCACTGATGCCATTGAGCCAAGGGAAGAGGCCGCGTTGGCAGCTGCTTTGCCAGACAAAGTACCCTAAGCATGGGTGAGGGAGGATGAGGAGGATGAGGACGGCTTGGTCATCCACTCGACCAAGTCTTCCACATGTTGCGGCTCTACACGGCCAGCTGCCGAAAAAAAGGCCAAGCGTGTCCCACGGCCACGTGCTGATGAGGATGCACCGTCTCCACGACCAGCACTGTTGCCTCTAGACACAGAGCCTGCTTGCCCTCTTTTATTGGCTTGTGACTGTCTGCCTCTCCTTTTTGGCCTTCCAGACATACTAGTGGTCTGTAGCTGCACTAAGCTGGGATATATATATATATATATATATATATATATATATATATATATATATATATATATATATATATATATATATATATATATATATATATATATTGATACTGCAGTGATAGGTAGTGATAGGATCAGGAAAACACCACCAACCTTCTACAGGTAGCTTTAGCTGAACTCTGTGCAGAGGTCGCACTACACTAACATGTAAATACTTTAGCTGCCTGCGGTAGTGATAGGATCAGTAAAACACCACCAACCTTCTACAGGTAGCTTTAGCTGAACACTGTGCAGAGGTCGCACTACACTAACATGTAAATACTTTAGCTGCCTGCGGTAGTGATAGGATCAGGAAAACACCACCAACCTTCTACAGGTAGCTTTAGCTGAACACTGTGCAAAGGTCGCACTACACTAACTTGTAGCTTTAGCTGAACACTGTTCAGAGGACGCACTACACTAACTTGTAGCTTTAGTTGAACACTGTGCAGAGGTCGCACTACACTAACTTGTAGCTTTAGCTGAACACTGTTCAGAGGACGCACTACACTAACTTGTAGCTTTAGATGAACACTGTTCAGAGGACGCACTACACTAACTTGTAGCTTTAGCTGAACACTGTGCAGAGGTCGCACTACACTAATTTGTAGTTTTAGCTGCACACTGTGAGGAGGACGCACTACACTAACTTGTAGCTTTAGCTGAACACTGTGCAGAGGTCACACTAAACTAACCTGTAGCTTTAGCTGAACACTGTGAGGAGGATGCACTACACTAACTTGTATCTTTAGCTGAACACTGTGCAGAGGTCGCAATACACTAACCTGTAGTTTTAGCTGAACACTGTGCAGAGGTCGCACTAAAATAACTTATGGCTTTAGCTGAACACTGTGCAGAGGTCGCACTACACTAACTTGTAGTTTTAGCTGAACACTGCGAGGAGGATGCACTACACTAACTTGTAGCTTTAGCTGAACACTGTGAGGAGGACGCACTACACTAACTTGTAGCTTTAGCTGAACACTGTGCAGAGGTCACACTAAACTAACCTGTAGCTTTAGCTGAACACTGTGAGGAGGACGCACTACACTAACTTGTAGCTTTAGCTGAACACTGTGAGGAGGACGCACTACACTAACTTGTAGCTTTAGATGAACACTGTTCAGAGGATGCACTACACTAACTTGTAGCTTTAGCTGAACACTGTGCAGAGGTCACACTAAACTAACCTGTAGCTTTAGCTGAACACTGTGAGGAGGATGCACTACACTAACTTGTATCTTTAGCTGAACACTGTGAGGAGGACGCACTACACTAACTTGTAGCTTTAGATGAACACTGTTCAGAGAACGCACTACACTAACTTGTAGCTTTAGCTGAACACTGTGCAGAGGTCGCACTACACTAACTTGTAGCCTTAGCTGAACACTGTGAGGAGGACGCACTATACTAACTGTAAATAGTCTAGCTGCCTGACCGTGGTACTAATAGGATCAAAAGAACACCAGCAATTTTCTTCAGGTAGCTGTAAATACTGTTACAAGACAAGCCTGCCTGTCAGTAGGAAGATAACAGGAATGGATCTAGCTAAACTGAATACAGTGTATATATATATATATGTATATGCCATTAGTATGTCTGGAAGGCCAACAAGGAGAGGCAGACAGTCACAAGCCAATAAAAGAGGGCAAGCAGGCTCTGTGTCTAGAGGCAACAGTGCTGGTCGGGGAGACGGTGCATCCTCATCAGCACGTGGCCGTGGGACACGCTTGGCCTTTTTTTCGGCAGCTGGCCATGTTGAGCCGCAACATGCAGAAGACGAGTGGATGACCAAGCTGTCCTCATCCTCCTCATCCTCTCTCACCCATGCTCAGGGTACTTTGTCTGGCAAAGCAGCGGCCTCTTCCCTCGGCTCAATGTCATCAGTGACTCCTTCCCTAGCCCCACCATGTCCTCCTGAGGAGTCCCTCGAACTGTTTGACCACAGTATTGGGTACATGCTCCAGGAGGATGCCCAGCGTTTGGAAGGCTCTGATGATGATACTGAGCTAGATGAAGGCAGTAACGTGAGCACGGACAGAGGGGGTGCCCAAGAAGGACAGCAATCTGGCAGTCATGCTTCCCCTGCTGCAGCATACTGCCAGGTTTGCTCCAGTGATGAGGAGGGAGGGGATGATGAGGTCACTGACTCAACGTGGGTGCCTGATAGGAGAGATGAGGAGGAGGTGGCACATCACCAACGAGGCAGGATGCCCTCCAGGGACCAGCCTAAGGGCAGCACACTGACTGCATCACACCCCAAAGCTCCGCATGTGCAGGGCGCTGCTGTCTCTGCGCGTTATTCAAAAAGTTCTTTGGTGTGGGCCTTTTTTGAGACGAGTGCATCAGATCGCACCGCTGCTATTTGCAACATATGTCTCAAGCGTATCTCGCGTGGCCAAAACATCTCCCGCTTGGGTACCACATGCTTGACCAGACATATGTTGACCTGCCATGCAGTTCATTGGCAAGCGTATTTTAAAGACCCACACCAAAGAACAAAGAGGACCTCTCCTTGCTCCTCATCAGCTGAGATCTACAACCCCACTATACCTTCAGTCCTCTCTGAGACCTGTACTGAGAGGAATGAAGGTGTAGAATTACGTGTGTCACAGCCAAGTACTTGTGGGCAATCTGCTTTCAGTACACCGACATCAGATTGTACCAGGCAAATTTCCCTGCCCCAGCTGCTGCACTGCTGAAAGAAGTTCGCTCCCAGCCATCCACATGCCCAGCGGTTGAATGCTAGCTTGGCAAAATTGCTAGCACTTCAACTGCTGCCTTTTCAGTTGGTAGACTCTGTCCCCTTCCGTGAGTTTGTGGAATGTGTGGTTCCTCAGTGGCATGTACCCAAACACCACTTTTTCTCACGGAAGGCGATTCTGGCTCTCTACCGGCATGTGGAAGGCAATGTCTTGGCCTCGCTGGACAGGGCGGTCAGTGGTAAGGTGCATATTACCGCTGACTCATGGTCCAGCAGGCATGGACAGGGATGTTACCTAAGTTTCTCCGTGCATTGGGTGACTCTTCTGGCAGCTGGGAAGAATGCAGGACAAGGTGCAGTAGTGTTGGAGGTTGTTCCGCCACCACGCCTCCAAAATGCCACTACTAATGATTGTGACACACCTCTCTCCTCCACCCCCTCCTCTTCTTCTTACTCCATGGCCTCTTCCTGTGCTTTGTCCTCGGAACCAGCAGTGCTCCGTAGCCGTTCAAGGGGCTACGCAAGTATGCAGGCCAAAAGATGCCATGTGGTGCTTGAGCTGGTGTGCTTGGGGGACAGGAGCCACACTGGGGCAGAGGTTCTGTCAGCTCTGCAGGGGCAGGTGCAGAGGTGGTTGACGCCACGCCAATTTAAGGCAGGAATGGTGGTTTGCGACAATGGCACCAACCTCCTCTCTGCCCCCCAACTGGGACAAATGACCAATGTGCCCTGTTTGGCTCACGTTCTTAACTTGGTGGTGCAGCGGTTCTTGGGCAGGTACCCGGGCTTACAGGATGTCCTGAGGCAGGCCAGAAAAGTCTGTGTGCATTTCCGCCGGTCATATAATGCCAGTGCTCGGCTGGCAGACCTCCAAAAGGAGTTTAACCTGCCCAAGAACCGCCTAATCTGTGACATGCCCACCAGGTGGAACTCAACGTTGGCCATGCTGCAGCAGCTGCACATGCAGCAGAGGGCCATCAATGAGTACCTGTGCGACTATGGCACCAGGACAGGGTCAGGGAAGCTTGTTTTTTTTTTATATCCCAGCTTAGTGCAGCTACAGACCTCTAGTATGTCTGGAAGGCCAAAAAGGAGAGGCAGACAGTCACAAGCCAATAAAAGAGGGCAAGCAGGCTCTGTGTCTAGAGGCAACAGTGCTGGTCGTGGAGGCGGTGCATCCTCATCAGCACGTGGCCGTGGGACACGCTTGGCCTTTTTTTCGGCAGCTGGCCGTGTAGAGCCGCAACATGCGGAAGACTTGGTCGAGTGGATGACCAAGCCGTCCTCATCCTCCTCATCCTCCCTCACCCATGCTTAGGGTACTTTGTCTGGCAAAGCAGCTGCCAACGCGGCCTCTTCCCTTGGCTCAATGGCATCAGTGACTCCTTCCCTAGCCCCACCATGTCCTCCTGAGGAGTCCCTTGAACTGTTTGACCACAGTGTTGGATACATGTTTCAGGAGGATGCCCAGCGTTTAGAAGGCTCTGATGATGATACTGAGCTAGATGAAGGCAGTAACGTGAGCACAGACAGAGGGGGTGCCCAAGAAGGACAGCAATCTGGCAGTCATGCTCCCCCTGCTGCAGCATACTGCCAGGTTTGCTCCAGTGATGAGGAGGGAGGGGATGATGAGGTCACTGACTCAACGTGGGTGCCTGATAGGAGAGAGGAGGAGGAGGAGGCACATCACCAACAAGGCAGGATGCCCTCCAGGGGCCAGCCTAAGGGCAGCACACTGACTGCATCACACCACAAAGCTCCGCATGTGCAGGGCGCTGTTGTCTCTGCGCATTATTCCAAAAGTTCTTTGGTGTGTGCCTTTTTTGAGACGAGTGCATCAGATCGCACCGCTGCTATTTGCAACATACGTCTCAAGCGTATCTCGCGTGGCCAAAACATCTCCCGCTTGGGTACCACATGCTTGACCAGACATATGTTTACCTGCCATGCAGTTCGTTGGCAAGCATATCTAAAAGACCCACACCAAAGAACAAAGAGGACCTCTCCTTGCTCCTCATCAGCTGAGATCTACAAGCCCACTATACCTTTAGTCCTCTCTGAGACCTGTACTGAGAGGAATGAAGGTGTAGAATTACGTGTGTCACAGCCAAGTACTTGTGGGCAATCTGCTTTCAGTACACCAACATCAGATTGTACCAGGCAAATTTCCCTGCCCCAGCTGCTGCACTGCCGAAAGAAGTTCACTCTCAGCCATCCACATGCCCAGCGGTTGAATGCTAGCTTGGCAAAATTGCTAGCACTTCAACTGCTGCCTTTTCAGTTGGTAGACTCTGTCCCCTTCCGTGAGTTTGTGAAATGTGTGGTTCCTCAGTGGCATGTACCCAAACACCACTTTTTCTCACGGAAGGTGATTCCGGCTCTCTACTGGCATGTGGAAGGCAATGTCTTGGCCTCGCTGGACAGGACGGTCAGTGGTAAGGTGCATATTACCGCTGACTCATGGTCCAGCAGGCATGGACAGGGACGTTACCTAAGTTTCACCGTGCATTGGGTGACTCTGCTGGCAGCTGGGAAGGATGCAGGACAAGGTGCAGTAGTGTTGGAGGTTGTTCCGCCACCACACCTCCAAAATGCCACTACTAATGATTGTGACACACCTCTCTCCTCCACCCCCTCCTCTTCTTCTTACTCCATGGCCTCTTCCTGTGCTTTGTCCTCGGAACCAGCGGTGCTCCGTAGCTGTTCAAGGGGCTACGCAAGTATGCAGGCCAAAAGATGCCATGTGGTGCTTGAGCTGGTGTGCTTGGAGGACAGGAGCCACACTGGGGCAGAGGTTCTGTCAGCTCTGCAGGGGCAGGTGCAGAGGTGGTTGACGCCACGCCAATTTAAGGCAGGAATGGTGGTTTGCGACAATGGCACCAACCTCCTCTCTGCCCCCCAACTGGGAAAAATGACCCATGTGCCCTGTTTGGCTCATGTTCTTAACTTGGTGGTGCAGCTGTTCTTGGGCAGGTACCCGGGCTTACAGGATGTCCTGAGGCAGGCCAGAAAAGTCTGTGTGCATTTCCGCCGGTCATATAATGCCAGTGCTCGGCTGGCAAACCTCCAAAAGGAGTTTAACCTGCCCAAGACCTGCCTAATCTGTGACATGCCCACCAGGTGGAACTCAACGTTGACCATGCTGCAGCAGCTGCACATGCAGCAGAGGGCCATCAATGAGTACCTGTGCGACTATGGCACCAGCACAGGGTCAGGGGAGCTTGTTTTTTTTCCCCACGCCAGTGGACCATGATCAGGGATGCATGCACTGTCCTGTCACCATTTGAGGAGGCCATGAGGATGGTGAGCAGTGACAGTGCATGCATCAGTGACACTGTCCCCCTTGTCCACCTGTTGGAGCACACACTGTGTGGAATAATGGACAGGGCAATTGAGGCAGAACAGAGGCAGGAAGAGGAGGACTTCCTTAGCTCTCAAGGCCCCCTTTATCCAGACAGTGTTCTTGCGTGCCCACCGATCACACAGGATGAGGAGGAGGACTGTGTCAGTGTGGAGGTGGAACCTGGCACTCAGCATCAGCAGCAGTCTTTAAGGGATCAGTCCCAAAAAACACATGGACTTGTACGTGGCTGGGAGGAGGTGGCTGCCGACCATGTCATCCTTAGTGACCCAGAGGACTCAGCAAACCTACGCTGCATGGCCTCCCTGATCCTGCAAAGCCTGCATAAGGATCCTCATATTTGTGGTATCAAGGAGAAGGACCAATACTGGCTGGCAACCCTCCTTGATCCACGTTACAAGGGTAAGGTTGTGGACCTTATCTTGCCATCGCAGAAGGAGCAGAGGATGAAACATTTTTGGGAGGCCTTGCAGAAAGGTCTGTGCAACGCGTTCCCAGAGACTGGAAGGTTACAAACTCCTGTTTCTAGACAACGTGTTGCTGAGGCTTCGGTCAGTCAAAGAAGGAGCGGTGTAGAAGGTGGCCATCTGACCGATGCGTTCAGACAATTTTTTGGTCCGCAGCCCCAAGGTATGATCGGTTCCAGCAACCATCACCAGCATCTGTTTTACATGGTGCAGGAATACGTAGGGGCAAGATCTGACTTGGACACCTTTCCCACCGAAAATCCTCTGGGTTACTGGGTCTTGAGGATGGATCACTGGCCAGAGCTTGCACAGTATGCAATTGAGCTACTGGCCTGTCCTGCATCCAGCGTTCTTTCGGAACGCACATTCAGTGCTGCTGGAGGCTTTGTAACCGATCACAGGGTGCGTCTGTCCACTGACTCGGTCGATCGACTGACCTTCATAAAAATGAATCAGTCTTGGATCACCACCAGCTACCAAGCACCTGATGCTGATGTAACCAAATAATTTTTTTTGAAATCTCAGATCCCTTCAAAGACTGCCTATGCTGATGCTGAGTGACTATCCTGAGTAATTATCCTCTTCCTCCTCAATGATCACGCTGATAGCTTGTAAGAACATTTTTGGTTCTGGGTGCCACCACCAGTGCCTAAGGCCCAATTTTTCAGCCCCTGTTTAACAGGGGCGTGTAATTACAATTTTTGATGCAATCCTTTGCAGCAGCGCTCGTTCCTGCGTTCCAACTAGAGTATCTGTGAGGGGTTGCAGTGTTGTGGCACCAGCACCAGTGCCTAAGGCCCAATTTTTCAGTCCCTGTTTAACAGGGGAGTGTAATTACAATTTTTGATGCAATACTTTGCAGCAGGGCTCATTTCTGCGTTCCAACTAGAGTATCTCTGAGGGGTTGCAGTGTTGTGGCACCAGCACCAGTGCCTAAGGCCCAATTTTTCAGCCCCTGTTCAACAGGGGCATGTAATTACAATTCTTGATCTAATAGTTCACAGCAGGGCCCTGTGAGGGCTTACAGTGTTGTGGCCACAACAACACCTAAGGCCCAAATTTCTGCTGAATATATAGGGCAGGCACCTACTTTCAAACATCCAACTTACAAACGACTCCTACTTGCATATGGAAGGAGACAACAGGAAGTGAGATGAAATCTACCCCTAGGAAGGGAAATTCTCTCCTGTAAGAGTTAATATAGGAAAAACGTTTCTCCTTTCCACTGATGCTTTATCACCAATCCTTGTTTCACAAAAAATCCAAAATTTTCAAAAAACATTTGTCATTGGGACAAAAAATTAGGTGGAATCTTCTGAAGAGGAGCACAGACAGCAAAACAAATGTCACAGGGGTGATAACCCTTCCCTATGTTTTCCAAAAAGCTTAAAATAGATTTTTTGGCTGGAGCTAAACACGTTAAAACTGTACCAGTTCAAAATTACAAACAGATTCTACTTAACAACAAACCTACAGTCCCTGTCTTGTTTGCACCGCCTGTATACTGCTGTTCAAAGTATATAGGGCCTGGTGGCCCCACGCCTTTCCTTTTTTTAATTTAGGTGCGGGGTTCCCCTTAGTATCCATACAAGACCCAAAGGGCCTGGTAATGGACTGGGGGGTACCCATGCTGTTTGTCTCACTGATTTTCATCCATATCGCCAGGACCCGACATTACATTAAAGCCGCAAGCAGTTTTAAGTTCTAACGTTCGTGCGAATTTTCGGTCCGTTCGCAGGTTCTGGTGCGAACCGAAGCGGGGGGTGTTCGGCTCATCCCTAATTATATATACAGCATTGAGTCTAAATAGCACAGATCATAGTGGGGTTCTCATGCACCTTGTGCCCCTATTAGTGACTCCCATCACAATGGCATATCCAGGGTCCCCATAGTCTGTGTGTCTTGGGGGACATGGACCTGAATCTAAAGTACTGCCACCTCAAGGGTCCCCAGGCATACAGCTCACAAAGAGCACCGTTCCCCCAAATGCCAGGGTCCATAATCGGTTGGCAAGAGGCTGGCATTCAGTCCCCTCCAAAAGCCTCTGTCCTGGCTAGGTCTGTCACACCAGCAATAATTTTACATTAAAGATTGAGGCTTATACACCCAGGTGGAGGAAGAAACTATATTTAAATTATGTTAAATTATTTGAGCTTTTATGTGACTTTACTCAACAAGCGCCACTGAATTTATTATAGTATCAAATACTTTTTTATTCATGCACAGCACTCCTCACCCACCTTCTCAATCTTGACATGCTTAAAGAAACCTACTCTGAAAATGCACTAAGAATTAAACTGCCGCAGACCAAGGCAACCTCACGTACTCTACTTAGTTTAGGAGGTCAGCGCACATATAGTCCAGGAACTGATAAAAATTATGGGCTACCAATGCAGTGTAGTTTTTATTTTTTTGGAGAGAAGCTGATATGCAACATATACAGTGCCTTGAAAAAGTATTCATACCCCTTGACATTTTCCATATTTTGTCGTGTTACAACCAAACCACTGTAAATGTTACAACCACCATAAATGTATTTTATGTGATAGACCAACACAAAGTGGCACATAATTGTGAAGTGGAAGGAAAATGATAAATGGTTTTCCAAATGTTTTACAAATAATTATCTGAAAAGCGTGGTGTGCATTTGTATTCAGCCCCCTTTACTCTATTACCCCTAACTAAAATCTAGTGGAACCAATAGCCTTCAGAAGTCACCTAATTAGTAAATAGAGTCCACCTGTGTGTAATTTATCCTCAGCTGTTCTGTGAAGCCCTCAGAAGTTTGTTAGAGAACCTTAATGAACAAACACCATCATGAAGGCCAAGGAACACACCAGAAAGGTCAGGAATAAAGTTGTGGAGAAGTTTAAAGCAGGGTTAGGTTATAAAAAAATATCCCAAGCTTTGAACATGTCACGGAGCACTGTTCAAACCATCATCTGAAAATGGAAAGTGTTTGGCACAACTGCAAACCTACCAAGACATGGCCATCCACCTAAACTAACAGGCCGGGCAAGGAAATCATTATTCAGAGAAGCAGCCAAAAGGCCCATGGCAACTCTGGAGGAGCTGCAGAGATCCACAGCTCAGGTGGGAGAATCTGTCCACAAGACAACTATTAGTCGTGCAGTCCACAAATCTGGTCTTTTTTGAAAGAGTGGCAAGAAGAAAGCCATTGTTGAAAGAAAGCCATAGGAAGTCCCATTTGCAGTTTGTGAGAAGCCATGTGGGGGACACAGCAAACATGTGGAAGAAGGGGCTCTGGTCAGATGAGACCAAAATTGAACTTTTTTGCCTAATAGCAAAATGCTATGTGTGGCGGAAAACTAACACTGCACATCACCCTGAACACACCATCCCCACCGTGAAACATGGTGGTGGCAGCATCATGTTGTGGGGATAATTTTCTTCAGCGGAGACAGGGAAGCTGGTCAGAGTTGAAGGAAAGATGGATGTAGCCAAATACAGGCAAACTTAGAAGAAAACCTGTTAGAGTCTGTAAAAGACTTGAGACTGGGGCAGAGGTTCACCTTCTAGCAGGACAGCAACCCTATACATGCAGCCAGAGCTACAATGGAATGGTTTAGATCAAGGCATATTCATGCGTTGAATGGCCCAGTCAAAGTCCACACCTAAATCCAATTGAGAATCTGTGGCAAGACTTGAAAATTGCTGTTCACGGGGGGCAGGAGGCGGAGCCTAGCGGAGCAGACATGCATTGTTAGAGCTCCACACCGCTGAGGAGAGAAGAGAAGGACAAAGCGGAGCCTGCAGGCTCAAAAGGTATCCATTTGAACCTTTTTGCCCCAGGGAACAAACTGTGAAAGTTTGGGCAGGAAATATGGTACTGGGAGGAAACCGTGGCAGAAATAAAAATCACCTCACAAAGAGCTCACAGGCACTCACTGCAGCTGAAGCAGCTCCAGTCACCTCACAAGATACAGCATCAGGGCGCTCTCACAGACAGAAAATGTCACAGCAAGACTCTCCATTTGAGTCAGATACAGAACAAATCCTCTCACAAACTTCTCCACAAGCCTCCTCAGTATCCCCAGTAATATTATTACAATTTGAAAAGATGCTTCATAAGGCTTTAAAACAAACCTCAGACCAAATAACAAACAGCCTAACCAAAGAAATAAGAGAGCTGGGAAACCGCACCGCAGCCTTAGAAATAAAAATGGATGAAATTGAAATTACAACCCAAGAAAATATAACAGAATTGGAACAATTAAAAAAAGAGAATTTAATACTTCAAACTAAGCTCGAAGATTACGAAAATAGAGCCAGACGTTCAAACTTGCGCATAAGGGGAATACCTGAAACTGTGACAGACCTGCAATCTACTATTACTGCTCTATTACAAGAACTAAAGCCAGATATCCCTATTGAACGTTTAGAACTGGACAGAGTACACAGAGCCCTCACAGCCAAAAAGAAAGATGGACCCCCACGTGATATAATCACAAAATTTCATTATTACAGAACGAAAGAACAAATACTAATTGCTGCAAGAGAAAAAAAAGGAACTTAATTTTCAAGGACACAATTATCAAATTTTTGCTGACCTATCCCAACTTACTATTACTAAAAGACGATCCATGAAACCCCAACTAATGGAACTGCAACGCCACAACATTATGTATCAATGGGGCTTCCCCTTTTCAGTCAGATTTAACTACCAAGGTACAATTTACAGAAGCAGATCAGCAGATGAACTACAACAAACCCTTTTAAAATTAAATCTGACAGAACCCACAAGCAGCAACACTCCCACACGCAGAAGAATGGCATCATCTTCACCTTCAGGCAGCACCCAGAAAATTCCAGAACAAAATGGGAATCATCATTCTCACAAAAGAGGCCGTTATGCCACATCATCCATGGACCAAGAAGATTCAATGGACTGACATCCTAATTCCTGATATCTCTTCATTTATTATACTAAGAGATGGTTCTCTATAAAAAAAACTATATTTATAACTGAATGTAACTGCATTCTGATAGTCACACACTGTGTGGGATCATGTTACATTCCAGTTATATTTCTTATTACTTCCTTCTGATTCATATAGCCTTAGAATATATAAGTGAAATAAGGAAATTCTTGTTCAGTTATATATTATCAGGTAATAACAATAGATTTATTACTTTTTAGGACAAATATGTTCAATAATCCAGAAGTAATGGAAGCTTTTTTTTTTTTTTTTTTTTTTTTTCTTAAAACAAATATATTATTACCTAACTAGTTCCTAGAATTATGTTTTTGTTTATTCTAATCTGAAGCAATACAACCTCAATTTTATGAGTTAACATATCTAAACAGTTACATATGAATAAAATATGTAATTGTTTACTCTAAAAGGGTTAAAATCCCAAAATAATTCAAACTATCTTCATCAATACCAAAGTTATTAACAGTACCTTTCTAACTGAATTATTTAGCCTAGGGCAAGACTAACCATATACAACCACCCTGGAATAAATAATTTCAACAAAAACTATATTCTGCACTCCAACTAATGAAACATCATTTTGATGTCTTTTGACATAGCACTTCTCTCCTGTAAGCGGAAGATCCGTGTACCCCCATTAGCCCTCCTCATTCTCCCAACCATATTATGTGGGAGTGTGACGAAGGCACTTATTCCCCTGAGAGAGATATTTATTCTCTTTCACGGGTAAATTGTGATTACTTGCAAAAAATAATTTATACAATGTATCATCTAATCTCATATGTTTTTTGTTTACCCTTTACTCCAGAATTCACTGGTTTCTTTTCTATCTATTCATCTCTTCAGTCCACACAGGTTGATCTGCGCAGTCAGCTCTGCATAACAAAAAGTAAGTCAAAACTATTTGATCTATTGCCATGGCACCACTGAATATACTTTCCCTGAATGTTCAGGGAATAAATGTCCCTCAAAAAAGGACCAAAGCCTTCCGTACTTTCCATAACAAGAAGGCTCACATAGTATGCCTCCAAGAAACACACTTCACCAAAGATTCTACTCCAAAATATATTTCTCCTTTTTATCAACAAATTTACACGGCTTCTGCCTGTACCAAGCAAAGGGGAACTCTAATTGCATTTCACCGATCCACACCATTCACCTTATCATCAGAAATTAAAGACCCAGAAGGTAGATACCTGATACTCATGGGTTATATAATGGATACAGCAATCACGGTGATTTCCTACTACGCTCCTAACAAACAACCTACACCATTCCTCTCACATATATTACAAGTGATTAATACACACAAAATAGGAACAGTGATAATGTGTGGGGATTCAAACCAGGTCCTCCTCCCATTTCTAGATAAATCACCTTTTACACCATCCAAAATAACCTCTAGATTACCTTTTTCTCAACTTCTTTCCAAATACAATCTGGTAGATTCATGGAGAGAAAGTAACCCAATGAAAAAGAAATTCACTTATTTCTCGCACCCTCATCAAACCTTCACCAGAATAGATCATATTTTTCTAACAATAGGAATGATACCAGAAATTATTGCATCAGATATAATTCCGATTCCGTGGTCTGACCATAATGCAGTATACACTACTATAGCCTCAGCCATACCAAAAGCGCATGACCCAACGTGGTACTTACCGGACATAATGCTCAAACACCCACTACATCAGATGGCCATTGAACAAGCTTTAAAGGAATACATATCAATTAATAATACAACAGACATCTCCCCAATAACACTGTGGGAAGCTCATAAGCCTGTCTTGCGTGGTACAATACAAAGACAAATGGCACTATTTAAACGGGAACGCAAAAATCTAGCAAAAAAACTAGAACTCAATTTTAATGCAGCCTACATATCATTTCAAGATAATCCATCTCAGAGTACAAAATCTCATCTGGAAAAATCTAGATTGGAATACGATCTATTTCTCACTGAGTCAGTTGATAAATCCCTCAAACGCTCCAAACACAATTTCTACATGAATACAAACAAACCAGGTACATATTTGGCTCGGGCATTAAATTCAACTAACAAATCTTTCAAACCAATACGTTTGAAATTATCAAAAAATGTTTACACTTGTAATCCAGTTAAAATAGTCCATAAATTTCACTCACATCTCGCAACTTTATACAAGACAAACAATGAATTTAATCCTACAGAGGCTGAATCCTTCTTCTCAAAAATAACCTTACCTGAGTTATCTCAGAATCAAAAAAGCAGTTTGGATGAGCCTATAACTATAGATGAAGTTGCTAACGCCATAAAAGACCTAAAACTTAACAAAAGACCCGGCCCAGACGGCTACTCGGCTTTATACTATAAAACATTCTCAGAAATACTCTCTCCCATTCTCACTGAAACTTTTAACAAACTTCTAGATGGACATTCTTTTCGGCAAGAAACACTAATGGCAATTGTTTGTATGATCCCAAAACCCCTTTCTGATGATACTTCCTGTGTGAATTATCGGCCTATCTCTCTGTTAAACCTCGATATTAAATTATTAGCAAAAATAATAGCAAAACGCCTCAATAGCATTATAGGAAAATTAATACATAGAGATCAAGTAGGCTTCATGCCAAATAGACAGGCAGGCGATGATATACGCAGGGCAGTGTTATTGGCACATATTGCTAAAAAACGGAAAATCCCTTTATGTTTTCTATCTCTCGATATTAAGAGGGCATTTGACACAGTATCCTGGCAATATATGCAATATTCATTACAAAAATGGGGTTTTGGACCCCACTTTTTAACATGGATCAAAGCATTATATAATAAACCCAAAGCCTATATAAAATATGCTGGATACAAATCTGAAGCCTTTAATATCGAAAGAGGTACCCGACAGGGTTGCCCATTATCTCCCTTATTATTTGCCCTTATACTCGAACCCATGGCCCAATATATCAGAACAAACCAAACTATAACTGGCATTGAAGTAGGAGGTATTACACACAAATTATGTATATTTGCAGACGATATATTACTTTTTCTATCATCACCACAGGTCTCTGGTCCTAACTTAATACCAGCTCTTGATGGATTTGCAGCCCTATCCGGCCTTATGATTAATCCTAAGAAATGCCTAGTGCTTAATATTTCACTCACAAACATGGAATTGATCCCGGCTAGGGCTGCACTCCCATTCACATGGGCAGAAAAATCAATCCCATATCTTGGAATTCATTTAACAGCCTCTCATTCTGACTTATTCTCAACCAATTATCCTCCTGTATTAAGACAGATCACAAATCTAATAAAACAATGGT
The DNA here is from genome assembly GCF_042186555.1 of Aquarana catesbeiana. Taxonomy (NCBI): domain Eukaryota; kingdom Metazoa; phylum Chordata; class Amphibia; order Anura; family Ranidae; genus Aquarana; species Aquarana catesbeiana. The sequence continues at coordinate 141,367,876 of NC_133336.1, read as the reverse complement.
CGCAACTTCCTTTATCCTGGATGGGGAAGATTAATGCAATCAAAATGACTATTCTACCCAAATTGCTTTATCTATTCAGAGTCCTCCCTATTCCAATTCCTTCCTATTTTTTGAGAATAGTACAAAAAAGAGCAACTTCGTTTATATGGGGCTCTTCTAAACCACGTATACCTATACACACACTACATCTTCCCAAAAATAAAGGAGGCCTGGGCACATTTGGCCAGTCTGTCCAAATACCATGCAAAACAGGAAATCCCATTATGGGTATTTATAGAGGCTTCAGAAAATGACCCTCTATTAATATCAAATTTATTATGGCTTGATCCTAAAGACCGCTTTAAAATTCATAATCCCATAACTAAACACTTCTTATCTCTCTGGGATAAACTAAAAACCAAATATCAGTTACAATCTCCACACAATCCTCTCCTTTCTTTTATCAGAAATCCGGCCTTTTATCCGGCATGGATCTACCCAAATTCTTTTAAAGCTTGGACAACATCAGGCATTCAGACACTAAATGACTTCATAGCATCTAAATCATTCCTTTCATTCCCATCGCTTAGAGAAAAATATGATCTACCAAACTCTGAGATATTTAGATATCTCCAAATCAAAAATTTCTATACACCATTCCTAAAGGGGGATACACCATTATCCCAACTATCCATTTTTGAATCAATCTGTACAAAAGATCCATTTGCTAAAGGTACAATTTCATCACTTTATAATCAATTATATGGAGTACCAAATCTTAATAGACCCTCCTACGTTCAGAGGTGGGAGGAGGACCTGGGACGAACTTTAGAAGACACGGACTGGTCTAACATATGGCTCACATCTAAGTCATCTTCACCCAACATCTTAGCACTGGAGACAAATTATAAAGTCCTAACTCGCTGGTACCTTGTACCCGCTAGAGTGGCAAAATATTCACCTAATACCTCAGCTCTTTGTTTTCGAGGATGCCCAGAAATAGGCACATATTTACACATATGGTGGACGTGCCCAGTAATCCAAACCTTCTGGAAGGAAGTCTTCGTGATTGCATCTAAAATATTTAAAAAAATAATACAACCAGATCCATATTTAACTTTACTTAATCTAAAACCGGAATGGTTAACACTCTCTCAATTCAAACTTATGATCCAACTAATAACGGCTGCAAAACAAACAGTGGCCAAGGCATGGAAATCTCCTACATTGGTACTAGCAGAAACAATTCACAGAATGAATAATACAATGTCCCATGCTAAGATGGTAGCCATTGATCAAAATCAAATTCCAAAATTTGAAAAACTTTGGCATCCTTGGATAAAACAACAGTTCCTGTCAAACTTCAATGACTCTGTCCTGTTGCCATGGTAACAGATTAAATGACTTACAGAGATACCCATTCTAAGGCTTCAAAGAGAACTAAAAAGAATAATAAACTGACGAGCGGGACAACCTTGTGGACCATACCTCTGCCTTTCTTCCCTTTTTCTTCTTTCTCTTTCCTTTTCTCCACCTTACGATTAAAGCTCATTATCAGAATTTATTTGACCTATATACACTCTACTTGTAAACAATATGTATAGTAGGTATAAATCATTTAAATACCTACAAAAGTAACTAAGGAAATGATATATATCTTTAATTTAGGTTTACGTGAACCCAATGTTTAATATTTGAAATTTCATGATATTTACCTATATAAACCCTACTGTAAAACAATGAGCTTACTTTATAGATCCTTGTAAACTTACTTTATGTATCTTTATAACATTGTATACTCAATAAACTTCTTTTGACAAGGAAAATTGCTGTTCACAGACGCTCTCCATCCAATCTGACAGAGCTTGAGCTATTTTGCAAAGAAGAATGTGCAAAAATGTCCCTCTCTAGATGTGCAAAGCTGGTAGAGATATCCCCAAAAAGACTTGCAGCTGCAATTGCAGCGAAAGGTGGTTCTACAAAGTATTGACTCAGGGGGGCTGCACACCACACTTTTCACATATTTATTTGTAAAAAATGTGGAAAATCATTTATCATTTTCCTTCCACAGCACAATTATGTGCCACTTTGTGTTGGTCTATGACATAAAATCCCAATAAAATAATTTATGTTTTTGGTTATAACATGATCAAACGTGGACAATTTCAAGGGGTATGAATACTTTTTCAAGGCACTGTATTTGTAACTTCAAAGCAAGTGCTAAGAAAAGGTATGCTATAACATGGATATGTTTTTTCCAGAGTTCAGCTTACCTTATAAGACAGTGGAAAATGCAGATGTTCTTGGCAAACAATCAGTTTTAATCTAGTTTGTCTTCTGACTGCAGTAAATAAACTATTAGTTATGGATTACTACATCTTGCACATAGTCACTGCACTCTGCACTAGCTATTTAAACTAAACTGTTAGTGTAGCTTTTATAAATCCCATAGGACCTAAAATGAACTCTCTTTACCACATGCCTTTAATTGCTTGCAGTATCCATGCGTGCTTGCTGGGAGTTATGATAATTAGGAGGTTGTACATAACAAAGGTCATTTTATGAATTAAAATGGGTCAACTGACAGTGTCTTTAACACCAAGACAAAACTCAGTGTTTGAGGAAATGCTTCTGCATATTAAAGTTCCTGCCTTTTCCATCCTTCACACACTGTCTATTTTTGGCATTTCCGACAACAACTCGACTATTGACGTCAAAATTACTCAACTGCTGTTTTCAGGAAAAAGATGATTGCATTTGAATAGAAAAAATTTTTAGAGTATACCAAACAAGTGGCATAAGGAACGATGTCTGGAAAGATTCACTAATTGCTTCTCCAGCTACCATCTCTAGGTTATTTGGTAAATCCCTGCCAAGAAACAAGTAATCTTCACATAAGTATTGTGTACTTTTGTGTTTAAGAGAAGATCCCTGGGTTACCAAGAAATGTGAGGTTTAAAACGTACTGCACAGCTGCTTTGACAACCTTCACAAAGTGAATTCCTTCCTCTCTGATGTATACAACCCCCCTTTCACTTCCAGTTTCCTGGCCCAAAGGAACCTGCATGCCAAATTCAAAGACTCCCAAAACAATCCCCCTGACCTGATATGTTTTAAGAAATCACGTGACTGTAGCCTTTCTTCTCACGTCAAAACAATGACAAAATAAAGATTTAAAGGTAACTCTGTTTAAAACGTGCTGTTTTTAAGCAGAGCTTTATTTAGAAGGACCTGTTTCCCACACACACCATAGCATGTTTAAAGTGTGTGACCAAAAAGAGCATACAATGATTAGTCTAACAAATAAATAGTTTAGGGCCTGTGTCAAGAAGAGGCTTTGGGCTTGGGTCGATGGCATCAGTTTGATATCGATTTGAGATGTTTCATTCTGAATTAATTGACAGGTACATTAGACCCTCTTTTGACCTACATTTGACCTGTTTTAAGTAGGTTTTGCATTCCCATAGACTTGTATGGGGATGAAAAAAAAATTTGACATGAACAAAAGCCTGTCAATACAGGCTTATAATCTTAAATTTAGGAGTAATTAACTCTAAAGCCAACTGTATGCCTATGAACCCACACAAATGTCTACAGACAACCCCTGGCTGACCAATCTTCTGAAGAATACTCAATAGTCCAGAATGAATTTCCCCAATGAGCTTTGTTTTCTGGGATAATGCAAACACCAGCAATCTTGGTGCAAAAATATGGAAGTTTGGCAAAAACAATCATGGATGTTTAGAACCCCTATGATAAAAAAATCTTGTATTTTAAAAACTGTATATGGTTAATACATGTAATGATACAATTAATTGTGTTCCTCTTTTATTTCACATGACTTTGTATATTTTCTGCATTTCTAAGCACCCAGCAAAATTGACAGTGGCAGGGGTAAAAAAAGAGGTGGTTACTTTTTATTCCCATGGATTAAATTTTCATAAAAATTTTTTAAAAAAACATTGTAGCAGCAACTATACTATGTTATAGCATGTCCCAAACCCGTTACTGTCACTTTTGCTGGTCAGTTTGGTCTGCAGGTAATTGGGGGGGGGGAATTTGTAGGAAAAATCTTCTTCAGATAGCAAGAATGACATCTCATGCCTAACTTTTTACATTTGTTTTAATAGTAGAATTTTCATTCTTGCATGATATGTAATGTTATAATAGTCATTACTATGCAGGGACGTAGATAAGGGGGGAGTTAGGGGGGTTGAACCCCCCCCCCAGAGCATCCTGTCAAAAATCAACTGCATGGTATCCCTGCTGTGCTGTTTCTTGCCGGTGCCATGTACGGCTGGCAGCAGAGCAGGGACACCATGCAGTTGATCATTTCTGCCACTCAATGGCACTAATCTGTAGCAGTGCTTTAATACATGTTAGTGGCTGCAACTGCACTGTGCAGGATTCCGCACTCAGTCGGCACTCATGCTATGCTGTTTACACACTGTCAGACTCTGCTTGGGCAGACACTGTCTTCACGCAGCACTGAGCAGATCGGCCGGTGCTCTGACGAGAAAGGTCCCCCCCATCGGATAGTGTTCGCCCTGTACTGCGCAGGTGCAGCTCTTGTGCAGTACCGAGGACAAAGGAGATGCCGAAAGTCTCCGAACATGAAGAGCTGTTCATCAGCTGTACACTGCGCCTGCACAGTTAACACTACATTGTGCCACATGCTCCTGCACGCTCCTGATGCTCGAGCAACTCTGCAAGGGGCTGGTGTAGGGGTGGATGCATACAACTGAAGGGTGTGTTTTGCAATGTTGATCGTTAAATAGGTCCAGCAAACTCGCCCATCAACATTGCAAAACCCACCCTTCAGTTGTGTAAACACGCCCCACAAAGACCTGCCCATTTGAGAAATTCACCCCCAGGAGCATCGGGAGTGTGTGGCAGAATGTAGTATTAATTGCGCAGGCGCCGTGTACAGCTCATGAAGGGGTGTTCATGTTCGGAGATTTTCGGCGTCTCCTTTATCCTCCGTACTGTGCAAGCGCTGCGCCTGCACAGTACAGGGTGGACACTATGCGATGGGGGACCTTTCTCGACAAGACACCGGCCCCTGTTCAGCCCACCACTCTATTCTATTGGCTCCTTGAAGTGCAGCTTCCCGCCTATGGCTTGCGGGGAGGAGGTTTGCCGGGTGCTCGAGGGTGTCGTGAATAAGGTGGAAGAAGTGCTGACTGCTGCTCTGCTTTCCAGTCCAGGTGTGTCCCTCTTCCACAGGCAAGCTTACCACTGCTGTGCTGCTGTGTTTGTATTGACAATCCCTGAAGCTCCTTTCTGTATCGTTCCCCCTCTCTCCCCTACACTCTGAGTGTGACCTCTGACTCAAACACCTTCCCCCCTCATCACCGTGTACTGATAGAACCAGGAGGCAGGGAGGAGGTGAGCTGAGTTTTCCTGGGTTGAAAACTGCCAAAGTTTCAGGAGGATTTGTGTTGCAGATATTTCAGTGAAGGGTTAAGGTGACAAATCAAGAGACAGCGAGAGTGTGTAGGGGGGGAAGTTTGCAGCCCCCCCATAGGTGACAGATGTCTCCATAGCTGGCACACATCTATCTATACAAACATCCCCCAATCATGCTGTTCAGATAATGTGAAGGAAATGTATGACCATTCATGTAAACCTGTATTTATGTTGTGAGTTTTCAATATTGAATGTACAGACTCAGAGCTTGGATAACACAGGGGTTAAATGAATGGTCATAACTTAACTTCACATACAGAGTGCCAGGGGCCGGCTTATGTAGATACGTATTTATACCTTATAACAAGATAATTTTTATTGAGTAATACTGTTATATGATTTATGGTTGTATATATTAGTAGATGAGCACAATAGTGTTTTTTTTATTTTTTTTTTTATTATAGACATCACTATCGGACCACTTCTCAGCTCCCCAACTCCCCCTAGCTTGCATCACCCCCCAGACCACTTCATACATCCAGCTGAGGGACATCATTCCATAGTCACCTATCTCTCCCTTATCTTCCCAACATTGCTCACTGGTCACCCCACAGACACTTCAAGAAATCCCTCCCCGTTCTGTCACTGGCAATGCTGGCAAAACGCAGCGTATGTGTCTGTGTTCCATTAATTTTTAGTGGACCCTAAATGGCAGTGTTCACTTTTGAGATAGAGAAAGGAACTCAGGAGACATTCAGTATGCCCACTTTCATATCCTCCACACTCCTCTCCTGTAAATACTGCCCACTGCCATACTCCCCACACTCCTCTCCTGTACATACTGCCCACTGTCATACCCTCCACACTCCTCTCCTGTACATACCACCCACTGTCATACCCTCCACACTCCTCTCCTGTACATACCGCCCACTGTCATACTCTCCACACCTCTCTCCTGTACATACCGCCCATTGTCATACCCTCTACACTCCTCTCCTGTACATACCGCCCACTGCCATACCCTCCACACTCCTCTCCTTTACATACCGCTCACTGTCATAACCACCACACTCCCCTCCTGTACATATCGCTTACTGTCATACCCGCCACAGTCCTCTCCTGTACATACTGCCCACTGTCATACCCTCCACATTCCTCTCCTGTACATACTGCCCACTGTCATACCCTCAACACTCCTCTCCTGTACATACTGATCACTGTCATGCTCTCGGCTTTCCTCTGCTGTACATACTGAATGTGTCCTGAGTTTCATTTCATCTCATTCAGTTTTCATCTCAAAAGTGAGACTTCAGGGATCTGTTTAGACCCCTGATATATCACCAAAGCCCCCCATTAAGATAAAGTAAAAAGTTTAAAATTGTAAAAAAATAAAATAAATGTGTAAAGAAAAAAAAAAAGATCAGACTAAAATTTCTAAAAAGCCACACTTAATGTGGTATAATTTAGCCACACCCACTGTGTGCCATGGTATGCACGCCACAGTTCACCATCTCCCTTGTAGAGGCTCAAGTGCATTACTTTGCCCAGGAGCCCATAATGCTGTTAAGGTGCCGCTGACCACCTGGTACCTTTGTTGGGTCACCTGCTTTACGTCTCCTGCCACTCTGCATGTCATCGAGCTTGGTGCCCCTCTGTTTGGGATGTGTAACATGTCAGCCATCTTTAAACCTGGTGTTCCCATGATCTCAAATTGCCCAGGGGCCCCATGAGTAGTTAGTCTGCCCCTGATTGTGTGGCAACTGGCAAAGTTGGTGATTGAGGCTGGGCAGAGTCTTCCATTGCTGTTGTGTTAGTTCCTGTTCACATCTATTAATTTGGGATTGTTGGCGGAATCGCTGTGATTCTGCCCGCAATTCCAAATTGCACTGCAATGCTGGCAAAATGCAGCACATGTGTTTGTGTTCCATTCATTTTTTATTGACACTAAAACACAGTGTGGTTTTGTTGTGATTGTTGAGTGATTTGTCATACAACAAATAACCAAAACCACACTGCAATTTAGGGTCCACTAAAAATTAATATAACACAGACACATGTGCTGCGTTTTGCCAGCATAGTAGTGCACTTTGGAATTGTGGGCAGAATCACAACGATTCAGCCTATGATCTTAAATCACTAGATGTGAACGGGGCCTTAATGACAGCTGCTGGGGCTGGGCTGAGTTTTTCATTGCTGTTGTGTTACTTGTTGTGTTTCCTGGCTGCACCACATTCTCAGTATCTCCTATGGACTCTGTATGGACAGTACCACTTCTCTTGTCCTGCATGCCGGGTGTAATTCTCAGTATCTGTTTTTATTCTGTAATTATGGACTCTGCATAGTACCGCTTCTCTTGTCCTGTATGCCGGGTATAATTCTTGGTATCTGTTCTTATTCTGTATGTATGAGCTCTGCACAGTAGCATTTCTATTGTCTGGTATGCTGGGTTAACAAAAAAATCAGTGAGTGTGCTGCCTTCCACAAGATAGTGCCCTTTGCACCTGCCCAGTAAGATTGGCTATAACAGTGCACCACCCTGTGGTAGGCAGTCCAATGGCTGAGAGGAGAGCACTGACAGCTGTGTTCTGGTGGGGGGGGGGGGGTGCGGGGTAGCAGTCCCCCTGTCAGAACACTATAGCACAGCAGAGGAGATCGCTTTACTAACACTGCGTGTGTTCGTACAGTGATCTGTAAGGTTTTTTTCGTTTAGCCCAGCACACAATGTGTACCAGGCTTTAGATTGGACAATAGCCAACCTCAATGGGCAACGTTCATAAAAACTGGAAGAAGGAAAAACTGAATTCAGGCTCAGTTTTCAAGAAGATCTGAGAAAACAGATATAAGGCTGTGATTGCTTACTATGAGCAACACATAGTTTTCCTTTTTCCAGTCTTTATGAATTTGGTGCAATTTGTTTTATTAAAAAATACTTTTACCTGCTACTGAACCCCCGCCAGAACAAAAAATTATCTACGGCCCTGCTACTATGTATATTCTTAGCTACATTTAAAGTGATAAAATATTGTCAGTATGCCATGTCTTTATCCCTCATAGTCAATTAAGCATTTTTTAGAAACTACAGTCAAAAGTGCCCACAATCCACTTGATACACTCCTCTAGCCCTATATACTACTTGCTCTAATGGAATCTTCTAAGGCTAAGGTGATAGCACAAAATTATTACTATAACAACTCCATACAGGCTTTTCAATAAGTCCAAATTTATTGTAACTCCATAAAAGATAAATATGTGCGCAGAAGTTAACACGGTTCAGCCACAATGGGAAATGGTAGTGACGTAATCACATAAACACACACACAATAACGCAGGTTAAACTTGATGGACTGATGTCTTTATTAAACCTTACCAACTGTGTAACTATGGAGCTATGCAGTACCAGGGTAAACATATTCACTAATTCTCAAACCACCTTACCTCAACAAAAGATTTTAATGAAGAGTTTCTAAAAATAATGGATTTATATCAAACTGGTAATTTTTTTTATAGTCTTACTTGTTTTAGAAAAATGTATGCCTTTGAGTAATATGTCAAATTATAGCATATTTATCATTTTTTAATTAGGAATGATGTTTGAGATTGCCACTACTATGCATTATTTCAGGTCTCAGAAAATGTATTAAGCAAATTCGGTTAGGAAGTTTTTTTTTTAATATAATGCACTGTATGGCCTTTGAACTATGACAACAGGCTTAGAATGGCAATTAAGGGGACTTTTCAACAATGTTTCAACTATGTGTATGGAGCAGCTTGGTGGAAAGGGTGGGCTTAGTCTTGATGAGAGCCTGTGACTGCCCCTTAGTTGTATTCTTTCCTGCTGCACCAGAAATTTACAGCTGCAGGGGTGGGGGGGGGGGGGGCACTGATGGAGGAGTTTTATTGACAGAAGAGAAATCAGCACAAGGGACACATCCTGTCCTGTGTGTTGATCTTTCTGTTTTTTATTTTAGCTACACTTAGGCTGTAATCTAAAAATGACCCTATCAATATGTAATTACAACAAATATACAGTACACTATATAAATTAAACACCCAAGGCCCTAGGCTTTAAACATGGGGCTTAACCACTTCAATACAGGGCACTATCACCCCCCTCCTGCCGAGGCCAATTTTTAGACTTCAGCGCTGTGGCAGCACTGTACCCAAACAACATTTTTACAACTTTTTGAGACAGATAGAGCTTTCCTTTGGTGGTATTTAGTTACCACTGGGTTTTTTATTATCTGCTAAACAAGACCAAAATAAATAAATAAATAAATAAAAGCTTTTCTTTGTTTCTGTTAATTTTTTTATAAATAAGTATGTTTTCTCCTTCACTGATATGCACTGATGACTGAGGGGCACTGATGAGGCGGCACTGATAAGGTGGCACTGACGGGCACTGATGAGGAGCCACTAATATGCAGTACTGTTAGGCAGCACTGATATGCAGCACTGATGGGCACTGATAAGCGGCACTGATGGGCACTGATAGGTGGCACTGATGGGCGGCCTTTATGGTCATTGATAGATGACAATGATGGGCACTGATAGGCAGTACTGATGTACACTGATAGACAGCACTGATAGGTACTGATGGGCGCTGATAGATGGCACTGATAGGTGGCACTAATGGGGAGGCACTGACAGACATCACTGATGGGCACTGAAAGGCATCATGGATGGGCAATGATTGACACCACTGATGGGCACTGATTGGCATCACTGGTAGGCTCTGGGCTCTGTCATTTTGCTTTAGGCATGGCAGGATGTGGTTAAAGTAGAATGTTTCAGGGCCGGCATAATAAGGTTTTCATTTGTTTGGGGCTTTTATTTATGTTTATTTTATGTTGATAAGGGCCTTTTTTAGGTTTGGGGTACTCAAAGTGCATTTTGTTTACAGTGTGAGAACAGTGCACACCTAAACGACCTGACATTTTTTTTTTCCCCTTGGTTGAACTAAATGGACTTGTGTCTTTTTTCAACCTCTCTATGTAACTATGTAACATTATATGCTGCTTCTAAAAAAAAGCATAGTTTTTGAATCAAGTACAAATAGTTTTCGAATTTTAATAGTTTTCTAATCAATGTCAAATAGTTTTTGAATTTGAAAAGTTTTTGAATTTGAAAAGTTTTCGAATTTGAATAGTTTTGAATTTGTTTTCCAATTTCCAAAGAGAATAAATTAGAATAGAAAATAAAGGAATAGAATAGAAAAAATATGATGGCATAGAAAAGAATAGAATAGAATAAAAAATAAAGAAAGAATAAAATAGACATTCAAATTTCAAATAGAATAAATTTGAATTTGAATACATAGGAAAATAATAGAATAGAAAAGAATTGAATAGAAAAAAAAGAATAGAATAGACTATAATGGAATTGAAAAGAATAGAATTAAAAAAACAATAGAATGGAATAGAATAGACTAGAATAGAAAGAATATAACTATTTCAAATAGAATCAATTCGAATTTGAATAGAATATAAAAGAATAGATTAAAATAAAATAGAAAATAACAGAATAGTATAGAAAAAAAACTAACAGAATATAATAGAATGCAACGAAAATTTTGAAAATATGGTAGCCTCCCTGGCGGTACGATTATGTCAGATTTTTGCTTCTCAAAGCAGTACAATTATTTTGCATAGAAACTTGGTGTTTGATATTGTAGGCCTGTAATTATTAGCAATAACACACTTAAATCTGTCCAAACAAGAGTCTAATAGATATCCCGGTTATGATAAAATTTGAAACACAAAATCATAAATTATAATATAATAAATAAATATAAATAATTATAAAAAATAATAATATAATAATAATAAAATGAATTTCCCCACAACTCACTATCGCTCAATTCTGCAAGTGTTCTAATTTACTATCACTGTTTTCTAGCTGGTCTAAAACCACTTTTGACGTAAAGGGACACTTTTTGGTTGCTTTTGACAATCTCCAGTTTCCAGGCAGAAAGAACAGTATATATCATATAAAACTGCATGCAGGGCACTGGACAAACCAAACTTACCTTTTAAGGTAAGTTTAACATAATGTGCTAGTATGCGATGCATACTAGCACATTATGACATTACCTTGCTGGGTACGATAAAAAAAATGTTCAGCGATTTACAAATGCTTTAATGATACAGAATTAAAATCATTGATGGGTCGGCACCTCAGTTCTACCTTTTGGCACCCAATAGGATCCTTATTTTACTAAAATACTACACTGTGGAAATGTAGTAAACCTTTATCCACTGTCCGGTGGTGCATAACTATATTTTCACATTTCACCAGGCAGATCCAGGTGCCTACAATCAGGACCAGATTCACCTTTAGGCATTGTATGCCAATACATGGCAGAACTTTTCCTGTACACTTATTGCCATCACACTTTTCCTCATCAATATATTAGCTTTATTTGAAATTTTTTGTCTATACAGTGATATCTCGGTTCATGAACTTAGTTCGTGAAACGACTCTGGTCACTAACCGAATTGGTGGTAAACCGAGGCAAATATTCCCATAGCGTTTAATGTAAATCAGGTTAATCCATTCTGTTTATATATAAAATTATGAAGTGTATGTACAAAAAAGGATTTTAATCATATATTACATACAGTCTTTTACATTAGGCTGACCAATTTCATGTGTACATCTAAAAAGAAAAAAAAACTTTAGCTCCTCTTTAATCCTTGTTTGAAACAATCCCAAAACCCAATTTAAATGACTAATCTAGGAGCCAGAAAACAGCACTCTGAATTCAGGAAAAGATCATCTGAGTGCATGACAAAGTTGTAGAATTCATATAACTGTTTTTCCATGTTTCCCAATCAAGTGAGCCTACCCTCATGGTAGACAGGGGGCAGAAACCCCTATCTGAGTGGACTTGTTCTCCTAAGACTCTCATCTTGCACTGCTCTTCACAATATAAATGTGTCAGAGCAGTAAAGATAGTCGGGGCTCATGTTTGTGTACCAAAGCAGAGTTCGCATACCGAAGCAAATTTTTGTAAACTCTTCTGTTCACGAACCGAGTTGTTTGTGAACAAAAGGGTTCGTGAACCGAGGTATCACTGTATTTAGAATAGGAATAGTAAAATAAGAAAATATTCCACATAAGACATAGGTCTTATGTGGAATATTTTCTTATTTTACTTATAGGGGGGTTATTTACTTATTTTACTTTTTCTTATAGGGGGGTTATTTACTTAAGGCAAATCCACTTTGCACTACAAGTGCAAACTACAAGTGCAAAGTGCACTTGAAATTGCACTGAAAGTGCACTTGGAGGTGCAGTCGCTATAGATCCCAGGGGGACATGCAAGGAAAATAAAAAACAGCATTTTAGCTTGCACATGATTGGATAATAAAATCAGCAGAGCTTCCTCTCATTTCAGATCTACCCCTCAGATTTACAGCGACTACACTTCCAAGTGCATGTTCAGTGCAAATTTAAGTGCACTTTGCACTTGTAGTTTGCACTTGTAGTGCAAAGTGGATTTGCCTTTCATAAATAACCCCCATGGTCCTACAAGAGGGTCTTAACTTCTATGTAAAATAAAGGGCAGATGCGATGAACCACTTGGTCTTTTTTTTCTGCGGTCACTTTTCTATGTTTCTATGTTTAATTTGAAAGTTTGCTGTCCTAAAAGCTCCAATGGTATGCTGACCAAGAGATCTGACTTCACTCCAACTTTGCTTTCTGCATTCCTGTTCTAGGCCAGTCACTAATAACTAAAGCAAGCTACAGTATCTCACAAAATTGAGTACACCCCTCACATTTTGGTAAATACTTTATTATATCTTTTCATGTGACAACACCAAAGAAATTACACTTTGCTACAATGTAAAGTAGTGAGTGTACAGCTTGTATAACAGTGTAAATTTGCTGTCCCCTCAAAATAACTCAACACACAGCCATTAAAGCGGGGTTCCACCCAAATTTTGAACATTATCTCTATGCATTCTCTTCCTTGCCTAGATGCTGACATGCTGTGTAAAAAAATTTAAATCGCCGTAATTACCTTTTTTTTTCTAATCTTCTTAGCACTTCCTGGTTTTCCTCCCATGGGAGTAGGCGTGTTTCTAGCCTCTCCCAGACCTCCCACAGTCCCCTGGGAGCTAGTCTCGGGCTTCCCAGCATGCATTGTGCAACAGCATCATCACAACATCTCGGTGAATGCTGGGAGCACAGCATTCACCGCATCCAGGAAATACATGCTTGTGGGCTTCAAATGCCCACAATGAAGATGGAAACCTTCTTCAGTGAATTTTATAAGTTATTCTTTACAACGAAATCGGACACAGGCGGACTTATTACACAGAACATGGGAGTAGATAATCATGAGAAGAAAAGTTTGTGAATGAACTCCAAAAAAAAAAAAACGATAGATAGGTGGACCCCCGCTTTAATGTCTAAATCGCAACAAAAGTGAGTACACCCCTAAGTGAAAATGTCCAAACTGGTCCCAATTAGCAATTTTCCCTCCCAGGTGTCATGTGACTCATTAGTGTTATAAGTGCCGGTTCACACAGGGGCGACTTGTCAGGCGACCTAGCCGCCTGACAAGTCCCGTCCCGTTCCGTACTACGGAACCGTTCTAATAGGAGCGACGCAAGTCGCTCCGACTTAGAAAAAGGTTCCTGTAGTATTTTTGGGGCGACTTCAGGCGACTTGCATTGACTTCTACACAGAAGTCGTTTTGCAAGTTGCCGCTGAAGTCGTGTGCAGGTCGCCTCGGCGAGGCGACCTCGGTGAGGCGACCTGCAAGTCGTGCTGCCTCTGTGTGAACCGGCACTAAGGTCTTAGATGTGAATGGGGAGCAGGTGTGTTAATTTGGTGTTATCACTCTCACTACTGGTCACTGGAAGTTCAACATGGCACCTCATGGCAAAGAACTCTGTGAGGATCTGAAAAAAAAGAATTTGTGCTCTACATAAAGATAGCCTAGGCTATAAGAAGATTGCCAAGACCCTAAAACTGAGCTGCAGCATGGTGGCCAAGACCATACAGTGCTTTAACAGGACAGGTTCCACTCAGAACAGGCCTTTCCATGGTCGACCAACGAAGTTGAGTGCACGTGCACAGCGTCATATCCAGAGGTTGTATTTGGGAAATAGACGTATGAGTGCCACCAGCATTGCTGCAGAGGTTGAAGGGGTGGGGGGTCAGCCTGTCAGTGTTCAGACCATACGCCGTACACTACATCAAATTGGTCTGCTTGGCTGTTGTCCCAGAAGGAAGCCTTTTCTAAAGATGATGCAGAAGAAAGCTGGCAAAGAGTTTGCTGAAGACAAGCAGAGAAAGGACATGGGTTACTGGAACCATATCCTGTGGTTTGATGAAGATAAAGTACAAAGACAAGTGTGTCTTGCCTACAGTCAAGCATGGTGGTGGGAGTGTCATGGTCTGGGGCTGGATGAGTGCTGCCGGCACAGGGGAACTACAGTTCATTGAGGGAACCATGAACGCCAACATGTACATGTAGAGCACGATCCCCTCCCTTTGGAGACTTATTTGTTATGCATGTGACATGTGGGTGATCCATTGAAAGTGAAGACTGTGATATCTGGAATTCACTGGTTTTTGGCAACACATACTGTACATATTTAAGGACCTTTTTTCATAATTTGGGAATCATTTATTTAAGATACATTGTTTTAGTTGTTCTGCATCATTATTTGAATCATATTCATTACATTATTATAAGGGATCTGGTTCCCACCTATGTAGTTGTTACCAATGCACTTAGCCTTTCATGTCTTATAAAAGATCTCAAGAGGTTCTTCTTCTACAGTTAAAGTTTAAAAAAGCTTTCCTCTTCAGTCATGGCTAGAATGCAGGCTTACCAGAGATTAAATGCTTTGGGAATATAAGGTTCTTCCTTTAGGTATATTGACAGAAGAAACCTAATGTCCTGAGCTTGCATTTTTGTTTTTATATTTTTAGTCAGCCACTATTACACGTCACTTTGACAGTGCATTTTGCTTTATCTACCTACGTATTTATTTATAGCTAACTTGGTACTTACCTTTATGTGGCCCTAAGCAGTAGTTTTTGTTGGAGGATGGTGTCACCCCTATATGGAACTAAAGAGTCAATGAACCCACATCCCTAATACAATAGAAAAAAATCACTCAAGGAAGAGTGTGTGTCCTCTAATGGGATTCTAAGTTTGGGTCATTGACAGGTAGGTAGTAATATATAAAGTGAGAGAGTAGTAATTAAAAGAGTATGTTTATGATAGAAAAAAAGATAAATCATGATAACTATGACATAACAAAATGAACGTCTAAAATTGATGCACATTTATGAATGTAAAGATTGAATGGATAACATTGACCAACTCTATTGTATAATGGTAAACAATAGAAAAAAAACAACGTTTCAAGGTATTTAAGGGTCAACCTCTTCTTCGGGGGTAATAGGTTTAGTCACAACAAGATTTACATCTATGATCAGGAAAGAGAAAGAACAAGATTTATAAACATGTACAATGCATTGCACAATTGCTGTATTTTAACATCAGCACCTTAATGGTCATGTGAACGATACTCAAATTATACAAAGAATATATATATATAAAAGAAAACATTTTTTGTATGGGTACTGACCATGTATGTTACCTAGAGGTTTTCGAGAACACCCACAGCATCCAATTGGAAATCGGTCAGCCGTAGCTCCACAGAGGCCAGGAAAAGGACAGAAAGAGAGCTGGGACGAAAAGAAAGGGGAAAACGGGAGAAGAAAAGAGGACCAGAATGGCACAAAGGAGCCCTAAAGGCTGCACAAGTGTCCCTCAAGTGGACAGGAGTCCCCAACCGTCACAACAGTTTCACAAAGGGCACATCCCCACTCCATAAAGGGGTAAGGTGGGACCAATTCAAAAGAGATGGTCCACCATTGCTCCCAGTCACTAGAAAAAATATATACAAAAATAAATTACAATGTAGGAAAACCTATAATAATTTTAATTAACTAGTGAACTCTGTACATGCATTTAAAGGCATGCACAGATCTAATGGGCGATATCTAAAGGTAAGAGCATACCTACCCAGAATCCCAGCTCTAAGTTGTATATCCACAGATCAAGGAAGGGGGCGATTTAGTCAGAAGGTCAAAGATACAATGAAGGTTAAATTAAAACCTCCTTTGGTGTATCAAATAAGACTTATGAATCTGAAAAAATCAAACACAAAGAGAATACAGAGTGTTGGTTCCCAGGTCACATAATGAGCCCATAAAGATAGACATAGTAGTAACAGTAACTGATCAGAGAGTAGCTTACCAGACTGCATCTAATGCCCCCGGAATGTCTGAGGTATGCTGCGAGCAGGAAGAGGTAATGGGAGACCACTATGCATTGCCTTGATCAGCCCAGTGATAGGCTGATTGAACTGAAACAGAGGTGCTGAGCAGGGTGCATTCCCATTAGATAAGTGCCCCCCGAGTGCAGCGGCGCTCTGTGCCATCCCCAACATGCCACCCAATGGGTAGAGGAAGGAGTGGCGTCCTGACAGGGGCGTCACAAGGTTTGAGTGCGTCACGCCGCTTCCTGCAAGGCGGAGCTGGCATGACGCCTCGGTGGTGCCACCCCGCACCGAAGTTTCGCGATGCAGACCCGGCGTGTCAGTCGCCATGGAAACCAAGACAACAGACTGTCGGCACATCATCTTGGCATGCAAGCAACGCAAGGTAATATTTCAGCTAGTATAAGCACTTTATCAACAACACTGTCTCACTCGGGTACAAACTCACTTTTTCCCAGACTGTCTACAGTAGGTAACAAGGTACCGTTACCGAACGTCACACATAATGAGAGTTCAGTCAGGGGAGCCACTAACGCTGAATCACAATGAAATAAAGATTGGGTAAGCAAATCTAAACCCTCTTCTGAAATGCCTATCCCCGATCTGAATGTGGTCAACCTATCTACGTATGCACTTTCCGAATTGGGGTTTCAGGTTCTCGCACGAGGCCTAAGTTTTTGCCCCAGTCAGGATATCAACAAATTTGAGGCCATCAAAGATCTGCAACCATTTGCCCGCAAATTAATTTTGAAACAATTGTACTCAAGAGAGATACCCACACAACCAAACTTTGAGTCACAGGAACTAAAGGCTTTAGTTAGTCAGCTTGAAGAAAATTAGGTCCCCTATTTGATCGACCAGGTTGACCTGGAACATCTATTGGGGCGTTTCGACCAAACATAACCTCCTATAATGCCAACATTCAAAAAGAAATCGGACAAATTCCCGCCATTGAATACCAACACAAACGTGCTGGCCTTTGTCAAGTTAATAGGCAGTGAGATATGCAAAATGAGGATTAACATCTCTGACCAGGGGAATCTTTCAAGGGATGAAAGATTGGCTCTAAAAAACACTCAAAGAGCATCTGGGTATAACAATAAAGCCCTCTGATAAGGGGGGCAATATTGTTATCATGGACAATGATAAGTACATTGACATGTGCATGAGAATCCTGGATAACAAAAAATGGTATTGCAAAATCAATGCAAACAAAATTGCAAAATTCAACCAGGATTTTTATTCCTTGGTGGACTCTGTACATGTACAGAATATTATTACCAAGTCCGAATGGGAATTCATCAGGACTAAACGTCCAAAAATTCCAACGTTTTACTCCCTGCCAAAACTGCATAAATTTATGAAACGCCCGCCGGGTAGACCCATTGTATTCGGAAACGGGTTGTTGTCTGAGAATCTCAGCACCTTCATTGACGTGACTAATCTCCCAAGCTGCCTTCGGGATACTCTGCATTTACTGAAGATCTTGGATGGTCTGTGCATTGCCTCCACATCGATTTTGGTGGCTGTCGACATGGAGACACTGTACAACTGTACAGCTCCATACCTCACGATAGGGGCTTGGCATGTATTAGACACATTATCTCCAAGGATAGCCGGCTTGAAGGAAAACTGGTGAATTTTTGTTGGCCTATCTCGAGTTCATTCCTTAACACAATCATTTCACTTTCAATGGTTCCCACTTCCTCCAGGTGCAGGGCGTTGGGGACTTCTTGTGCCCCATCATACGCAAACCTGTACCTGGGGGAGTGGGAACAGATGATTGGACAATCTGAATTGATGGCCCCCTTCATGAGGAATATTGGTCTTTGGTATAGATTTATGGACGACATTTTCCTCATATGGGAAGGCCCACATGACCAGCTAGAACTGTTTCATAAACAATTAAACACTATCAACTTCAACCTAACATTTACAATGACATGTAGTAGATCCTCCATAACATTTTTGGATGTTACTATCCACGAAGACGAAATGGGTCATATAAGCAGCAGTCTTTAAAGGAAACCAACATGTGGCAATACTATATTACATGCCAGTAGCTTTCATCCGAAAGCACTTACAGCATCTATTCCTTACAGCCAGTACTTAAGGATACGCAGAAATTGTACTGACAATGTAACATTAAAAAATGAGGCTGATTTGCTGAGGGAGAGACTGCTCCGACGTGGTTACGCTAAAACGTGTCTCAAATGGGCCTATAACCAAGCCATATTGAGAACGAGGAATGATCTTTTATATAATCCATCGTCAAAAAATAGGAAAACCAATCCTATTTCAATTATAACCAGGTTTTCAAACCAACATGAAACAGTCAATAAAATCACCAACAAGTACTGGCATGTCCTTACCATGGACCCAACCACAGGTCCATTTGTCAGCAAAAATACATTTACTTATAAACCGGCGAGATCTCTGAAAAATCACTTGGTCTCTAGCGAATTTAACAACCTGGGACAACGAGATCCTTGCAAACACCCAGGTACTTTTACCTGTGGTGGCTGCAACTACTGTCGTTATATGAACACCTCTCATAATGTGATACTTCCCAATGGAGAATGATATCTACCTAAACACCACCCCAATTGCCAGACAACCGGCATGGTCTATCTTCTCCTGTGTGACTGTTCTTGTTTTTATATAAGCAAAACGATCCAGCAGTTCTGGCGTCGTGCCTACCGACACGTTGTGTCAATTAGAATGTGCAATCCCAGTCTCCCACTGGGTAGACACATTACAGACGTACATGATGGTGATATCCTTTCTTATTTTGGATAGGATGCATTCTTGAATACGGGGTGTTGATACAAACAAACTACTGTTACAGTCAGAACAGAGGTGGATATTTCGCTTAGATGCGACCAAACTACCTGGCCTGAATGGAATGGTGTCATTCAGGCCCTTTCTGGATGGTTTCTCCTCCGGAGGATCTGAGTAGGAACCCCCCTAGTGAGATGGTCTCCCTGCGACAAACTGTACCTTAGGGTTCAGCTTACTCATAGTAGGGCCGCTTATCCTTTCGCTACTCTGTGCAGTATGCACTTTTTCTTTCTAATGTTTTCCTAGTTATTTTGATTCTGATCATGTGCTATGTATTTAATATTTTGTATGTATTCTCAGATTCTGTAATGCACTGCACTGTCAGTATTTGATTTTACATGTTTGCTATGGTCTTCTTGTATGTATCCATCCAGGCATCCAGGGAATCGGTCTGCTTCGCCTGCAGACAGACCAGGAATTTCACAGGTGGGTGGGACTGCCTCACACTACATCCTTAATCCCCTCCGTCACCGCAGCTTTCACTCGGTGCAGGAGGGGGCGCGGCATGTCTTCATTGACATGCGCAGTCTCCCTTATCTCCGGCAGTCTGTTATCTTGGTTTCCATGGCGACGGGCACGCCGGATCTGCATTGCGAGACTTCGGCGCGGGGTGGCACCACCGAGGCGTTGTGCCGACTCTTATCCAATGGGAATGCACCCTGCTCAGCACCTCCCTTTCAGTTCAATCAGCCTATCACTACACTGATCAAGGCATGCTCCACATATTTAAATAGCAGTCTCCCATTATCTCTTCCTGCTCGCAGCATACCTCAGACATCCCGGGGCATTAGATGCAGTCTGGTTAGCTACTCTTTGATCAGTTACTGTTACTAGTATGTCTTTCTTTATGGGCTCATTATGTGACCTGGGAACCAACACTCTGTATTCTCTTTGTGTTTGATTTTCTCAGATCCATAAGTCTTATTTGATACACCAAAGGACGTTTTAATTTAACCTTCATTGTATCTTTGACCAACTGACTAAATCACCCCCTTCCTTGATCTGTGGATATACAACTGAGAGCTGGGATTCTGGGTAGGTATGCTCTTACCTTTTAGATATCGCTCATTAGATCTGTGCATGCCTTTAAATGCATGTACAGAGTTCACTAGTTAATTCAAATTTTTATAGGTTTTCCTACATTGTAATTTATTTTGTGTATATTTTTTTCTAGTGACTGGGAGCGATGGTGGACCATGTCTTTTTTGAATTGGTCCTCCCTTACCCCTCTATGGAGTGGGGGCGTGCGCCATTGGAGGTGCCCTTTGTGGAACTGTTGTGACGGTTGGGGACTCCTGTCCACTTGAGGGACACTTGTCCACCCTTTGGGGCTCCTCTGTGCCATTCTAGTCTTCTTTTCTTCTCCCATTTTCCCCTTTCTTTTCGTCCCAGCTCTCTTTCTGCCCCTTTCCTGGCCTCTGTGGAGCTACGGCTGACCGATTTCCCATTGGATGCTGTGGGTGTTCTCAAAAACCTCTAGGTAACATACATGGTCAGTACCCATATGTGACAGACCTAGCCGGGACAGAGGCTTTTGGAGGGGACTGAATGCCAGCCTCTTGCCGACCGATTATGGGCCCTGGCATTTGGGGGAATGGTGCTCATTGTGAGCTGTATGCCTGGGGACATTGAAAGTAATGTTACTTTGGATTCAAGTCCATGTCCCCCCAAAACACAAAACTCCGGGAACCCCGTATGTGCAATATTTTAGATAGTGACTGCTTAATAAAGTTGTGTGTTAACCACACCTGACCTGTGTGTCCATTGTCATTGAACAGTTTAACCCGCCCTGTTTTCCAAGGGTGGGGGGGAGTGTTTTGAAGTGGGATCTGTATAACATGTTTTCGAATAAACATTTATTCCTGCTTGAACCTCAAGACAGAGCCTTGTCTCGTATTTGGGGGAGAATTATTTGTATGGGTTCCTTGTTCGGCTGATGGAAGTGTTCGGTAGCTGCCTTTGTCTTTGGGTATGGAATGTCCTAAACAAATTTAACCCCTTTCATACTGGTGGCAGTGGTGGGATCATTCCCACAGCCCAGAAGGACAGCTACAAGAGGACACAGGACAATGGAAGCACAGTATGAACGGCTAAAGCTCTCTTCCCTCAAGGACTTACTGGAGAACTGGGGCCGACCAGCCAATAACCGTAAGAAGAGGGACATTATAGCAGATCTAGTCGAAATGGATAGAGCCGAAAGACCCAACATAACCGAAAGGCCCAGCATAACAGACAGGACACCCGAAGAGGCATGAATTGATCGGGCTATTAAAATAAGACTAGTACATTATGGTCCTAACCCTACCACGGAGATCATAGACCTAGTTATAGCGGCTGTGGATGCAAATTGGCTACAGCAAAGAGGTGCTGGAGCAGCAGAAGTCACAGAAGCACCAACTGAAAGGAGAGGAGAGGTACAGATACCAGACACCATGGAAGAGGTATTTAGAAAGAGTTTGCGAGAGATGCAGATACAGCATAGAGGACCAGTATCAGAGCAGGTCCTGCTGGGATGGTCTGATTGTATCCGATGCGAACTCTGGGAGGAAGCGCTAGCCCATGAGCAGCGACACCAGGGAAAATTCTCCCCTCCATCCATATAAGGTACTGGTCGCAGTATGAAGTACGAATGTTGTTATTGGGGGAATAACCGAAGCAGGAGTGGACAGCTGAGTTAAGCAGGCTGATCTGGGCAGAGATGCGGTTGGACGAGATCTACAGAGCCCTCTGGTGGTATGTAGCCCAAGAGTGCCCGTGGTCAGTGGATGACAGCCCCACGGAAGGCTTTGACTATGATGGCCTGGGATTGTTGTATTGGAGGCTGTCCAGGGACCCTGACTTTGGGAGTGATCGGGAGTGGCGTTTGGAGGAAATAATGGAGCACAGAGAGCGAAGACTGAATGTCTCGGAAGGGCACTGGGCACAGGAAGATTTGGAGTTTCTGGCCATTCAGGAATGGGAGCTGGAGATCGCCTACAGACAGCTGCTAGACTCTGCTCAGCAGCAGGGTGGGGCTCCCTTTGCCTGGGACTATCAGGAAATACCAGTGGACAACTCTGAAATCCTGGCTGAAGAATCGGCAGTGGAAAATCTGGAGATTGCCATCCCCAAAGCTGAAGTGCTGACAACAGGGCAGAGTTCTGCTAACCTCTGCCCAGCACTGATAGCATCTTCTTGGTTCCAGGGACATGAGATTGTGAACTTCTATCCCCAGACACCAGTTATAAAGATTGGGGATTTGATAGACTGTTTTGCTGAAGAAGAATAACCTGGTGAGCCTCCAGCAGAAGAGCTGGCATTAGGACCAAACTTCACTGGGCTCTGCCCAGCACCAACAGCAGCATCTGTGGAGTTACCAGAGACTTCCCCAGCTGAAGCAATGGTCACCCGACAAAGGGTCCAAGACCTCTGCCCCACACCTGTGGCAGTTCTGGAGGCCCAGGGTGAGGGGGTGGCGGTCACTCCCAAGCAGCAGATCAGGACCCAAGGAGAGAATGCAATCTGTACCTCACAACTGCAGCTTGAGCTGATATCGGAGGATGGGACTGCAGTCTCCACTCACAGAAACCCAGCAGAAGGGCTGGCAACAGAGCAGAGTGCTGCTAGCCTCTGCCCTTCACCGAACAGAAGAGGGCGTTCCTGTGGTAGTGGAGGGGACTTTGGTCTTCACTGACACAACCCCAAAAATTGGTGTGGCATTGGGACAGGAGGATGTCAGCCATGCTTTGCAAGCACTGGGGGATTTTCACCTACCAAAAGTGGATGGGAATTCAGTCTCCACTTGTATGCCCCAGGGATGATCCCCAAAAACATGACGGAGTTAGCCCAGTCACCCTGTCTTTTCTCCAGTGGCTAAAAAGACTCCAGGGAGAAGAGCCAGTCCAGGCCTCTCCCCAGTGGCGGGCGTGTTCTCTGAGAGAGGCAGAGGTTGGCCGGGTGAGTAATACTCTGTTTGGAACAATTTGTTTGGGGTACTAGGTGGATATTGGCATTGGGGGACTGGAACTATGGACTAACTTCAGAGTCAACCCGTCTGGGGTCTCCTGCCGAAAGGGGAGAAATGTGACAGACCTATCCGGGACAGAGGCTTTTGGAGGGGACTGAATGCCAGCCTCTTGCCAACCGATTATGGGCTCTGGCATTTGGGGGAATGGTGCTCGTTGTGAGCTGTATGCCTGGGGACCCTGGAAGTAATGTTACTTTGGATTCAAGTCCATGTCCCCCCAAAACACAAAACTCTGGGAACCCCGTATGTGCCATATTATAGATAGTGACTGCTTCAGAATGTTGTGTGTATATATTGTGTGTTGTCTCATGCTGTTGTGTACTATTTGCTGTGATCGCGTGGGGTGGGGCTGTATTCCAATGTTCTATTGTGTCTGTTTGCCATGGATCACAGGATGTGTATCTCTATGGAGGGGGGGGGGGATTCCTCCAACAGCTCTCCCTGCTGATAAGACTGTGTACTGATGAGACGTTAACCACACCTGACCTGTGTGTCCATTGTCATTGGACAGTTTAACCCACCCTGTTTTCCAAGGGTGGGGAGGGTGTTTTGAAGTGGGATCTGTATAACATGTTTTTGAATAAAGATTTATTCCTGCTTGAACCTCAAGACAGAGCCTTGTCTCATATTTGGGGGAGAATTATTTGTATGGGTTCCTTGTTCGGCTGATGGAAGAGTTCGGTAGCTGCCTTTGTGTTTGGGTATGGAATGTCCTAAACGACTTTAACCCCTTTCATACTCGGGGTGTCGTTACACCATACAAACATTTTTTTCTTTTATATATATATATATATATATATATATATATATATATATATATATATATATATTCTTTGTATAATTTGAGTATCGTTGACATGACCATTAAGGTGCTGATGTTAAAATACAGCTATTGTTCAATGCATTGTACATGTTTACAAATCTTGTTCTTTCTCTTTCCTGATCATAGATGTAAATCTTTTCGTGACTAAACCTTATTACCCATGAAGAAGAGGTTGACCCTTAAATACCTCAAAACATTGATTTTTTTCTATTGTTTACCATTATACAATAGAGTTGGTCAATGTTATGTATTCAATCTTTACATTCATGAATGTGCATCTATTTTAGATGTTCATTTTGTTATGTCATAGTTATCATGTTTTATCTTTTTTCTATAATAAACATACTCTTTTAATTACTACTCTCTCACTTTATATATTAGTACCTACCTGTCAATGACTCAAACTTAGTCCCATTAGAAGACACACACTTTTCCTTGAGTGATTTTTTCTAAGCAGTAGTTTCCTTCAGTTATGCATTAACTTGGCCACGGTAACATTTTTACATTTGCTATAAATGCTTTTGGCAAAGAAGGAGTTACTGGTATAGTTATATTTTTTTGAAATACCATATCCTTCCCATTCCAGGGAAGACACATACTCATTTAGCTGCTGGCTCACGGCTGCTTAGCTTACAAATGTTTTTTGACCTTTTCCCCCACCAAATCCTGAATCACAGTTTTATTTCCCAACACCTGGATATCCTACCGATAATTTTTAGCCTGCGTGATCTATTTTTAAGGTGTCGGTTTACTGTGTTACACAGATTCCCCTTCCTTTTTTCGGAATATGCCATAGTAGTCATGCAGGACAGCCTGTTTGTCATCCTCTTGCACTAGAGGATCTGGCCTGGATGTGATAACATGTAAATGACAATCAGTCAGACTATGTAAGGACACATGCCAGACAACAATGAAAAAAAAAAACTTTGCTGCAAAGTTAAAATTATTTGACCACCCAGGCTGCTATTTGTTACCTAAATTTTTTTATGACCTTTGTTACAATTAGGATATCCTAATATCTGACCAGAAAACAAAGGCTCTGCCAACATTACCAACAGTTGACCAGGATTCAGAGAACATACAGCTCCATTCTTATTTAGATGAAAAGCATATAAGGAATGCATATTCCTTAAAATATACAGCAAAAGTTCATAAAAATATAAAATTCTTTAAAATATAAAAATTCTCTAAAATACAAATTATTCGAAATTACTAACAATTCTGATTAATGTTCATTAATAATATCAGAGTGAGTATTGTAAAGCTAGCAAAGTATTTTTTGTGTACATTTTATCTCTACATATTTAACATTTGTGCAGATATAAAGGTATTTGCATGGATGGATAATGACTGTATATATAAATAGCAAATAAGAAGTCATGCCTTACCTAATGTTTCTTATGCCCTGTACACACGATCGGACATTGATCGGACATTCCGACAACAAAATCCATGGATTTTTTCCGACGGATGTTGGCTCAAACTTGTTTTGCATACACACGGTTGCACAATATTGTCGGAAAATCCGATCGTTTTAAACGCGGTGACGTAAAACACGTACGTCGGGACTATAAGCGGGGCAGTAGCCAATGGCTTTCGTCTCTTAATTTATTCTGAGCATGCGTGGCACTTTGTCCGTCGGATTTGTGTACACACGATCAGAATTTCCGACAACGGATTTTGTTGTCGGGAAATTTATAGCCTGCTCTCAAACTTTGTGTTGGAAAATCCGATGGAAAAAGTCCGATGGAGCCCACACACGGTTGGAATTTCCATCAACACGCTCCGATCGCACATTTTCCATTTGAAAATCCGACCGTGTGTACGCGGCATTATACTGTGGCATTAAAAAGGAAATGAGGGGGGGCTTGGCGACCGGACTCCAAGATGGACGCTTAACCCAGGAGCTCCGCTCGCCCACCGGAGATAATCCATCAGCATCAGAGCCCACCAGCACCATCCGCGGCTCCAAACACTGCCATCTGAGTGCCAAATCCCCGCGGGTCAAGGAAAAGATGCCACGGCACCGAAAAACACCACAGCAGCCGCAGAAGATGACGAGCTATTATGCCTCAGCAAAATGGCGGCGGCGCCAGAACTGACAGGCCGGACCAGGGATCCGGACGGAACGGCGGAGCGGAGACACCAGCGGCTTCCTCCTGCCTGACCAACCCTCCCAGCGAACAATCCTCGGGCCCCTCTACCCCCACAACATGCAGCCCGGCAAAATCGCGGCAGCGGAGGGACTCACCAGTCAGATCACAGGCCGATCCGGCCATGGAGGTAAGCGGGCCTTCCAGCACTACAGGCCAGAGCGTTAAGGGCCGGGATCCTATCACAGATTTCCCCACAGCAGACAGGCCAGTATCAGATACCTTAATGAAAGATATGATGCTGTCCCTGCGCTCCTCACTACAGGCAGATCTGATGAGAGGAATCACTGAATGCCAGAGGGAAGTGCAGACGCTAGGCCGCAGAGTGAACCAGGTAGAACACAAGATGGAGGAGTATACCTCATCTTACAATGTTATGGTAGAAGCGCACACAGCACAAGGGGAGGACATTTTATGGCTAAAAGATAAAATTGCAGACCTCGAGGACAGATCCAGGAGGAACAACCTCAAACTGAGGGGGGTTCCAGAATCTGTCCCCCCTTCTCAGCTTCTGCAATATGCCCAGGCCCTTTTTTTCACTTTAATACCTGAGGCAACTGCATCAGATCTTCTAGTGGACAGGATCCACAGGGTACCTAAACCATCATTCCTCCCAGATGACACACCTAGAGATGTCTTAATGAGGATACACTACTACCACATAAAAGATCATATTCTGCAAGTTTCCCGCAAACAGGAAAACATTCCACAACAGTATGCCGCCATCAGAGTGCTGCCTGATTTGTCCAGACACACTCTGCAACGCCGCAGAAATTTATTGACCATCACAAAAGCCCTGAGAAACCACAACATCCTGCACAAATGGAAGTACCCTGCTACCCTGTCGATCACTCACAATGGCCAAACCATCTCGGTGTCCACCTTAGAAGAGGGACTTAAGGCTTTAAGGAACTGGGGCATAATATCTGACCAACCAGCACAACATGTGCAACCTCAGGGACCGATCCCTATACAGAGCGAGTGGCAAACCGTCTCATACAAACGATCATCCAAGAAAAGCAATGGTGGAAGCTCATAACACTCCACACAGTTATAATTCAGTTTATCTCCAGGGAAGAGCTTAGGCTTAACTCTAACCTACACCCCAGTTAACCAGTAGCAGTTACAACTGCACAGGGATCAATTCATGGATCCATTTCATTCTTATCAAACCCCTGTTGACTTTCTGTTTTTTTTTTCCTTGTTTTTCTGCACCCTTTGTTTTTGATATACACAGTTTTATCTACGAAAGTACCGGACCAGTCAAGACACACGAAGAAACGAACAGACCTACCTTTCATCATCAACCCACAAGGATCTCCCACCCAACCGGGCACAGTGAGTACATCTACTACATCACCCCACAAAACCACAAGTACCTTTCACAATGACGATAACATGCCTTTCAATTAATACCCGGGGGCTAAACCACCCAGCTAAACGATTCTCCTTGTGGAAGGAAGCTAGCACACACAAAGCGGACATTCTTTGTGTCCAGGAAACCCATTTCCAATTACATAACGCTCCTCAATGTAAGCACAAAAACTACCCAATCATATACACGGCCAATACACCTAATAGCAAAAAAGGAGGTGTCCTAATGGCTTTTAAGGACTCGCTATCCATACAACCTAAAGATGTCTTCACCGATGCTGGAGGCAGGTACATCATCTTCACAGGAGACATTAATTCCAAACCATACACAGTGATCACACTGTATGCTCCGAATACACGCCAAGTCAGATTCATCAAAAAAGTCCTACACAAAGCCAATTCCATGAAATATGGTAACTTATTAATATGCAGGGACTTCAACATAGCCTCAGATCCGACACTGGACACGTCATCAGGTCAGTCAAAAAGAACCCTATCCCTTCAGTCCATACTCCACCAAGAGGAACTATACGACATATGGAGATGCTTACATGCCACGGAAAGAGACTATACCTTTTTTTCCAACAGGCACTCTTCTTACTCCAGAATAGACATGTTTTTAACAGATAAATGGCTCCTGCAAAACGTGAACATGTCTAAAATACATGAAATTACATGGTCTGACCATGCAGCCATTTCCCTGTCTATTGTAGAGAAGGGAGTCTCCTCCTCACCACCCATCTGGCGTTGCAACACCAGACTCTTCCAAGATAATAAATATCACAAAACAATCTCCCAACATATACAAAATTTCTTTTCAGAAAATGAGGGCTCTGTGGGTGATCCATTTGTTGTATGGAGCGCTCACAAAGCCTTTATGAGAGGAATCCTGATCCAATTGGGAGCTAGAGAAAAGAAGAGGCGAACTCAGCAGCTGAACACAATTATTGCAGACATTCACCTTATAGAAACTCAAAACAAAATATCCCCATCCACGGCACTTATCAACAAACTCAATTCTCTTAGAGAACAACTCAGAACGCTCCTAACTCAACAATATGACAAACACTTAAAATACCTACGACAAAACTACTATACTAATGCTAACAGAGCAGGTAAATACCTAGCAAATAGACTGAAAGCTGCACGCACCAGAACTAGAATAGCATACATCCAACACCCTACGCTAACACATAGAATCACAAACCCACAAGAAATAGCGAATCAATTCGCTGCATACTATGGCTCACTATATAACTTACACGAAGATGCACATACACCTCACCCAACCATAGACAAAATAAATTCCTTTCTGGAGCACCTAAACCTTCCAGCCCTCTCTGATGATCACTTAGAATACTTAAATGCTCCGATAACACACAGAGAAATTGAAATGACAATACATACACTTCCAAATGGGAAATCCCCAGGCCCGGACGGATTCTCGAATGAATATTTCAAAATGTTCACCAATATTCTATCTCCACACATGACAAAAATTTTTAATAAAGCTGCTGAGGTTGCCTCCTTTCCACAGGAAATGCTAAAAGCACATATAGTGACTCTACCAAAACCGGGTAAGGAACCTACCACACCAGCTAACTTCCGACCCATATCGCTGCTGAACTCTGACACAAAAGTATACGCGAAACTACTAGCTAAACGACTAACACACATATTACCTAATCTCATTACGAGAGACCAGATGGGCTTTGTGAGGGGGAGACAAACTTCGGACGCCACTAGAAGGATTATTAATGTGATAAACTATGCTGAAAAGACTCGAACGCCTTCTCTGCTGTTATCCATTGACGCAGAGAAGGCGTTCGATAGGGTCCACTGGACATATATGGAACAAACATTGTTGAAGTTTGGATTTAAAGGCCCAATTTTGCAAGCTATTATGGCATTATACTCTTGCCCGTCAGCACAGGTGTACTCTGCGGGGTTCCTATCCGCAACCTTCCAGATCAAAAACGGAACCCGACAGGGGTGCCCCCTATCTCGTGCAATTTTCAATTTGATGATAGAGCCGTTAGCTGAATCCATACGCTCACACCCTTTGATAACAGGCTTCCAGTTTGGGTCAGCAAAACATACCATTAACCTATTCGCAGACGATGTAATCCTGCTACTCACTAAACCCTCCATATCCTTAATACAGGCCCATAAAATCCTCATAGCTTTTGGAGAGATATCATACTATAAAGTCAACTTTACTAAATCTCTCATTTTAGACATGGGTATCCCACCAAAAACCCGAAAATCGCTACAAGCAAAATTACCATATATGTGGAGCAAAGGAAATATCACATATCTGGGGATCACACTCACAAATAAAATATCCACAATAATAAAAGCCAACGTATTACCACTAATTAACAAACTGGAAGCCCAAACCAAAAACATGTCCAACAACGAAGTATCTTGGTTAGGCAGAATAACAGCTTACAAAATGATGTTATTGCCACAAATACTATACATATTCCGCTCTCTACCACTGTCTATCCCTCAACACTTAATAAAAAATATAGCGAATATTGCTTGGAAATACATATGGAAGGGGAAAAAAGCTAGATGTTCACGAAATAATCTCACATCACATAAGCAAGCTGGCGGAGCAGGTTTAGTGGACATACACGACTACTATTGGGCAGTACTCCTTGACCAAATCAAACACTGGTTTCAAAGAACTGACACACCATTATGGGTGGACATTGAAAAAGCGACAACACCAATGAATAATTTACCCCTGCTACTCCTGACAGACGGGTGGATACCGTGGGACACAAAAAAACTGCCTCCTACTACGCAAATCTCGTTAAAGACGTGGAGAGTTATACGGGAACAAACGTATAAAGACAAACAAGACATACAGTATAATATACCCTTATCATTCTTGGAAACAAAAATCCCAATACTGACAATCAAAGACCTGACAAGTAAGGGCATACTACACATATCAGACCTATATAATGGCACAAATCTGTGGAGCAACTTATGACACAATACCATCTTCCAAAGAACTCACAGTTTACGTGCGTAAGAATTGTAAACTTCATTAAATCTAAGCCTACACCAATCATACACCTTCCGAGCAATATTTGGAAATTTTACACTACAGCCAAACAACATACAAAAGGAATATCTTTCTTCTATAATATCACCAAAGATAAACTCACGTTCACCAAAACTACTGCAATGAAAAAATGGGAAGAAGAACTAGGTATATTAGCCTCAGATGAACAGTGGCAACAAGCCTTTAGAGCAATACACAAGGCTTCCCACTGCAATAAACATTGGGAATTAACTATTAAAATGGCCAACAGATGGCACTACACCCCATATAGAATAGCGAAATTCTTCCCGGGAACATCCCCACATTGCTGGAGAGCCTGTGGGCAAATAGGTAATTTACTGCATATGCTTTGGTGTTGTCCTGCTGTCAAATGCATTTGGAACCAAGTGTTTAAATTGATTTCCACATTAACGGGAGTAATATATCAACCAGACCCAGTGCTGGCAATATTGCATCTGAACATAGAAAAATTTCATATAGACTTTAGACCAGTCATAACTCATATTTTGCTGGAAACACGCTTAACGATATTACGAAATTGGAAATCCACCAATGCCATTAACCTATCAGACATAACCAAAGCAGTTCATAGAAATTACACTTTCGAGCGCCTCTTAGCAATAAACTCTTTACAATGCAAAAAATTTGATAAACAATGGTCAATATGGTCCAAAAGTTAATGTTTCTATAGATGGTTCTGTTTCTATTAACGTTTGACTAATGAAACAAGATAAACACAACGCACAGTGAACATACTCTGCTTATGTTAAATGTCTATATGCTTCTTGAACAACTAATTAATTAAGTGAAAATTTCTGAGAATGTATATCACCGGATTTTATACAACCTGAATGTGTATATCATTTTTCCCACTTCCTTTTATGTTGTTCAACATATTCTTTTCTAAAACCTTCAATAAAAATCATTGAAATAAAAAAAAAAAGGAAATGAGAATAAAGCCATAAAACTCATACAAGATTAGGGATGGGCTATCTGTTCTAATCGAACATGAGTTCGACTCGAACATTAGCTGTTCGCCCGTTCACCGAATAGCAAACGATTTGGGGTGTTCGTGGCAAATTCGAAAAGCCGCGGCACACCCTTCAAAAGTCTATGGGAGAAATCTAAAGTGCTAATTTTAAAGGTTAATATGCAAGTTATTGTCATAAAAAGTGTTTGGGAACCCGGGTCCTGCCCCAGGGGACATGTATCAATGCAAAAAAAAGTTTTTAAAAAGGATGTTTTTTCGGGAGCAGTGATTTTAATAATGCTTAAAGTGAAACAATAAAAGCGAAATATTCCTTTACATTTCATACCTGGGCGGTGTCTATAGTATGCCTGTAAAGTAGCGCATGTTTCCCGTGTTTATAACAGTCTGAGAGCAAAATGACATTTCTAAAGGAAAAAAAAGTCATTTAAAAGTGCTGGCGCTAGTGTCGGCTATTAATGAATTGTCAGTCCCGACAATGCACATAAAAGTCATTGAAAGTCATTAAAAAAAAAAATGGCATGGGTTTCCCCCCAAAAATCCATACCAGGCCCTTCAGGTCTGGTATGGATTTTAAGGGAAACTCTGCGCCAAAATTTTTAAAAAAATGGCGTGGGGTTCCCCCAAAAATCCTTATACAAGCACGCAACCTGGCAGGCCGCAGGAAAAAAGGGCGGGACGAGAGAGCGCCCCCCCTCCTGAACCATACCAGGCCACATGCTCTCAACATGGGGAGGATGTCCCCATGATGATGGGGACAAGGGCCTCATCCCCACAACCCTTGCCCAGTGGTTGCGGGGGGCTTATCGGAATCTGGAAGCCCCCTTTAACAAAGGGGCAACCCAGATTCCGGCCCCCCTATGTGAATTGGTAAGGGGTACTCCGTACCCCTACCATTTCACAAAAAGAAAGTGTCAAAATGTTAAAAAACCACAGGAGATGGCTTGGGACAAGTCCTTTATTAAAAATAAAAAAATAAAAAATAAAAAAGAGATTCCAGCGATGTAATCCAATAAATCCATGCTCCTACTCCAGCGATGTAATCCAATTCTCGATTTTCAGCGATGGATGATCTCCAGCGACTCCAGTGAGGAACACGCACAGGATCCTGCCTCCAGCGGAGGCACCCAGCCAATGACGTGGTGCCAGCTTGACAATTCTTATGTAGCTGAGGGCGGGGTCACCCGTCACATGACCATGTCCCCCTCTGACAAGGGGAAATGCCGGGGACACCCGTACACATCACTGGGAAACCCCAGCGTTTCCCCTTGTCAGAGGGGGACGAGGTCATGTGACGGGTGCCCCCACCCTCAGCTACATAAGAGCTGTCAAACTGGCACTGCGTCATTGGCTAGGTGCCTCCGGTGGAGGCAGGATCCTGTGCGTGTTCCTCACTGGAGTCGCTGGAGATCATCCATCACTGGAGTTTAAGAATTGGATTACATTGCTTGAGTAGGAGCATGGATTTATTGGATTACATCGCTGGAATCTCTTTTTTATTTTTTTATTTTTAATAAAAGACTTGTCCCAACCCATCTCCTGTGTTTTTTTTAACATTTTGACACTTTCTTTTTGTGAAATGGTAGGGGTACAATGTACCCCTTACCAATTCACATGGGGGGGGCCGGGATCTGGGTGTCCCCTTTGTTAAAGGGGGCTTCCAGATTCCGATAAGCCCCCCACCCGCAGACCCCCACAACCACCGGGCAAGGGTTAGGGATGAGGCCCTTGTCCCCATCAACATGGGGACATCCTCCCCATGTTGAGGGTATGTGGCCTGGTACGGTTCAGGAGTGGGGGCGCGCTCTCATCCCCCCTCTTTTCCTGCGGCCTGCCAGGTTGCGTGCTTGGATAAGGGTCTGGTGTGGATTTTTGGGGGAACCCCACACCATTTTTTTTTTTAATTTTGGTGCGGAATTCCCCTTAAAATACATATTCTGGTATGGATTTTTGGGGGGAACCCCACGCCATTTTTTAAAAAATTTTGGCACGGAGTTCTCCTAATAACCATTTCAGACCTGAAGGGCCTGGTAATGGAATTTTGGGGGACCACCATGCATTTTTTTTTCATTTTTCAATGACTTTCAATTACTTTTATGTGTATTATCGGGACCGATAATTCATTAATAACCGGAACTAGCGCTAGCACTTTTAAATGACTTTATTTTCCTTTAGAGATGTCATTTTGCTATCGGACTGTTATAAACACAGGAAACATGCGCTACTTTACAGGCATACTATAGACACCCCCCAGGTACGAAATTTAAAGGAATATTTCACTTTTATTGTTTCACTTTAAGCATTATTAAAATCACTGCTCCCAAAAAAAACTCCCCAAACACGTGTCCCATAGACTTTAACGGTGTTCACGTGTTCAAACAAATTTTTTGCCTGTTTGCATGTTCTGGATGTGAACCAAACAGGGGGGTTTCAGCCCATCCCTATACAAGATCAATATGCTAAACAATACATAGTTAAAGTTCAATGCTGCAATGATGGTAGTAAAAATATACACTGCTCAATAAAAATTAAAGGAACACTTTGAAAACACATCACATCTCAATGGGGAAAAGTATCATGCTGGATATCTATACTGATATGGACTGGGTAAAGTGTTAGGAACTAAAGGATGCCACATCATTTGATGGAAATTAAAATTATAAATCTACAGAGGGCTGAATTCAAAAACACCCTGAAAATCAAAGTGAAAAAATGATACAGCAGGCAAGTGCATTTTGCAAAAATTCAATTGCAGCAACTCAAAATAGTACTCAGCCGTTTGAATCCCCCATGCAGGGTCATCTTAATAGCATCATGGGCCCCTGGGAAAAGTAATGCACTGGGGCCCCTACAAGCCTTCCCCAATTTACGCACCTACTCTCAAGAATAAAAGTATAAATAGTTGATAAATTTGAATAAACAGTATAAAAAGTTTTATATTATATATTATATTAAGTATTATATTTGATCATTGTATTTGTGTCACTAGTGATGTTAGTGTCAGTTACTCAGTGTACCTCCCTGCGAGGGTCTGTTAGCGCCAGATTGCCTGCTACCCTATCACAGTCCCACTAAAAGTCATACAGTACTATACACTGACACTGTACTAATGACACTGGCTGGGAAGGGGTTAACATATAGGGGTTAACTGTGTGCCTAGCAAGTGTAATGTGTGTAATATGTGCTGCTTTTACTTACAGAACTGGCTGTTTTTTCTCCCTGCTTTCCAGGGAGAAGAAACAGCCAAATCGCTCTTCTGTGTACAGCGTTATGTGTGTTTTTTAAACACAGAACTCTGTGCTGTGATTGGACACAGCTGATCAGCAGGATTCCTTCAAAAAAATTGGGTGAAACCTGTTGATTAACTTGTGCTATGTCCAATCACAGCATGGGTTGGCAGTGGGCATGCATGCATGCCCCAAAAACCAGGAAGACAGGTGGCGACGTACAAGTACATTGTCTGTCCTGCCTTGGATGCTTACACTCAATAAAACTACAGCGGGTGGGTAGCACGTGGTTAAGGTATATTTTACACAGGATGTGGTGGGACTGTGTTTGGTGGCTATTTCTGCATAGTCCCACTGCAAGGCAAGGCAAAATGCCTTGTCTTTGGCATGTCCAGTTCACAGCACTGCAGCCAATTGAACTTTATGAATTGTCAGTGTGACATTTCAATAAAGTTTGTTTAACCACTTGCCCTCTGGAAGGTTTACCCACCTTCATGACCAGGCAATTTTTTGATGTAAGGCACTACGTTATTTTAACTGACAATTGCGTGGTCGTGCGACACCGTACCCAAATAGAATGTACTTTTTTTCCACCACAAATAGAGCTTTCTTTTGGTATTTGATCACCTCTGCGATTTTTACTTTTTGTGCTATAAACAAAAAAAGGCCGACAATTAAAAAAAAAAAAAAAAAATAATATTTGTTACTTACTGCTATAAAACATTTCCAATACAAAAATGTAAAAAATCTTGGTTAAACAAATGCCAATAAGCGTATATTGATTGGTTTGCGCAAAAGTTATAGCATCCACAAACTATGGGATAGATTTATGTTTTTTTTTTTTTACTAGTAATGGCGATGATCAGTGACCTATAGCGAGATTGCTATTTTTTTGGCGGACAAATCCGACACTAAGTGACACTTTTTGGGTACCAGTGACACCAATACAGTGATCAATGCTAAAAACATGAACTGTCACTGTACTAATGACACCCGGGGGTTAACTGTGTGTCTAGGGAGTGCTTGCTAACTGTGTGCCTAGCCTGTGCTTGGTTGCTGTGGGGGAGTTGCTTTTGTTGCTAAGGGAAGGCATTGATTCATGTTCCTGCTTTGCAGAAACACAGGATCAATACCTTCCCTACTGACAGAACAGCAGTCTGTCTTGTTTACATAGGCAGACTGATGCTCTGCTTGTGTCCCGAACGATCGGCAGGTGCTGGCGGACATTGAGTCCACCGGATCTGCTGACTGGCTCCTGCTGTGTTCAATTACAGTGGGAGTGGATTGCCAGCGGCGTGCACGCATGCCCCAGACCTGGAAGTGCAGGATCATGTACTAGGTAGGTGATGCAGCGCAGGAGAGCCGATCCGCAACCGTATATATATACAGTATACGGTTAGTAAGTGATTAAAAAAGAAAGCACAGCATGTTGCAATGCAGCAGCTGGGGGTGTACATATGCTGGAGCCACGATGCTTTGATTTGTGACTGCGGCAAGAATTATATCACCAGTTGCATTTGGTGGGCACTACTGCTTACCAAACGCAACCAAATCAAATAAGAGTCTGTGCTGCAAGTTTCCCACTTTTTGAACAGGAATCGCACCACATTCCTTTTCAAATCACGTACTATATGTTGCTTCCTTAAGGGCTCATGCTAGCCCCCTATACATGCTAGCCCCCCACTTGATTCCCTGTTCTCTAAAAGGGGCGGTTCTAGGTGGTAGAGACAAGCATTATCTAGTTGAGGGGGGTGAGATCCTTCACCTTTTCTCTGAGAAAAAAAGCCCTGGGCTTTATAACCACTTTATAAAAAAGCAGAAAGAAAATACACATTTATTACGTCATTATTTTATTGTATCTGAGGCAAACACTCTGCTTGAACACGTGTTTATAAACTGTATTTATTCTTTGCGATGAGTAGTGGAGACACTACAACTTTACAGTGGAACCTCGGTTTGTGAGTAACGTGTTTAATGAGCGTTTCACAAACCGAGCACTGTATTATTAAAATTCCTAACTCGGTTTGCGAGTGTTGTCTTGCAAAACGAGCAGTACCGCTTTTGGCCTGAGGTGGGGGGGCGCCGGAGCCGAGCAGAGCCGAAAGTCGCCAATTGGCGCCGTTCAGAAATGCACGGAAAAGCCAGAGAACGGTTCGGCTGACCTCGGCAAACCACGGAAAGGCTCGTTAACGGAGTCTTTCCGAGGTTTGCCGAGGTCTGCCGAAGTGTCCTCTGGCCTTTTCGGCCGTTTCTGAAGCTCTCCGGCGCCCCCCGCCTCTGGCCACATGCGGTATTGCATCCCATTGAAGTCAATGCGGAACAAATTATTTTTGTTTCCATTGACTTCAATGGGAAAACTCGCTTTGATATGTGAGTACATTGGATTACAAGCATAGTCCTGGAACTAATTATGCTCGTAATCCGAGGTTCCACTGTATTGCTTTTCATGATAAACTTCCCCTTAATAACAATTACACAGTGCAATATCTATTTGCGTTAATATATCCCTCAGCTGGCTGTTTCAGTTGAAAACACCCCACTGATAATGTACTGTATATCATCATTGCCAGGCAGTGCCTACTGCCATTACCCGATTCCTAATCGAATCAGCACAAGCAATGGTAAATCTGGTAGCACTCAAACACTTGATATCCTGCAGGGAAAGATTTGCTATTAGCATAGCAAGTAATTAGATTCATTGTTTGGGTTTACAGGCAACCATGTAACTAACTGTACCAGACCTTCCTCAAATTCCCAGTCGATTTCACAATAATATTACATAGTAATAATATGGCTGTAATTATTCATATTTGCTCCTTCATAACGTGTACAGCAGCAGAATGGGAATAAGATTGTGTTTAGCAACAGTGGGGGAGCTTTTATTTGTTCAAAATGTAAGCTTTGTTTCATTTAACATCTAAGTACAACATTTTGTGAATGTGTTTAGCTTTACTGCTAAGTAATAATATATATTTCTGTGCCTGTGTCTGTAAATAAGATTATTTTAATCATAAGGCAGCATGGATTCACAAAACATCAATGTTGTTAAATCAGTTTTCTTCTTATGAGGAGATAAGCAAAAACTCAGACAAAGGAGTGGCTGTGGATATAGTATACTTGGATTTTGCAAAAGCA
Organism: Aquarana catesbeiana; assembly: GCF_042186555.1. Classification (NCBI taxonomy): domain Eukaryota; kingdom Metazoa; phylum Chordata; class Amphibia; order Anura; family Ranidae; genus Aquarana; species Aquarana catesbeiana. The sequence continues at coordinate 141,329,553 of NC_133336.1, read as the reverse complement.
TTTGACACAGTTCCACACACATTGGTAATGTATAAGTTAAAGTTTACAGGCTTAGAATATTTTGTTTGTAAATGTCATGAGTAGAAAACTGGCTAAAAGTCTGTATTCAGAGGAAAGTGAATAATGATTCATAGTCTGAATGGTCTAAGGTTATTAGTAGTATACCCCAAGGATCAGCTGGATCATAGGATCATACTTGTTTACATATTTATAAATGACTAATGCCCCGTACACACGGTCGGATTTTCCGATGGACAATGTCCGATCGGAACGTGTTGTCGGATATTCCGACCGTGTGTGGGCGCCATCGGACATTTTCCATCGGATTTTCCGACACACAAAGTTGGAGAGCAGGAGATAAAATTTTCCGACAACAAAATCCGATCGTGTCAATTCTGACCGTGTGTGGCCTGTTCCGACGCACAAAGTGCCATGCATGCTCAGAAGAAATTCCGAGACGGGACAGCTCGTTCTGGTAAACTTAGCGTTCGCAATGGATACAGCACTTTCGTCACGCTGCAATGTTCAAAATGGTTTAATACAGCGCACTCTCTTCTTCTTTATAATGTGACAAGAATTAAGTAGTTTTGCTGCTCATATTCACACACACTTCTCACAAAGTTTTATTTGTGTTTTTTTAGTGGGATTCCCTGAATATATTGTTATTAGTTGTCACATCTGACAGTTTTATATTTTTTATTTTTTTTTTTGGATTTTAAGCCTTTTTTTTTCTTTAATGTTTGGATTTTTTCCAAGGCTGATCTTTGTTCAATGTTATTTTTATTTTTCATCCAGAATATTTTTGGGTGTATTTTGTGTATCAAGTTACCCCAACACCATTGATATATTTTATTATTTAACCACTTAAGGACCGCCTAACGCCGATTTACGTCGGCAAGGCGGCACGGGCAGGCAAAATCACGTACATGTACGTGATTTGCCTCTCGCGGGTGGGGGGTCCGATCGGACCCCCCCCCGGTGCCCGAAGCGGTCCCGTTCTGTTCCCCGGCGATCCGAGATGAGGGGGAGGCCATCCGTTCGTGGCCCCCCCCTCGCGATCGCCGCCGGCCAATGGGAACACTCCTTTGCTGCTGTATGCTAAACAGCAGCAAAGGAAATGATGTCATCTCCCCTCGGCTCGGTATTTTCCGTTCCAGCGCCGAGGGGAGAAGACATCAATGTGAGTGCACAACACACTACACACACAGTAGAACATGCCAGGCATACAAAACACCCCGATCCCCCCCCCGATCGCCCCCCGATCCCCCCCCAATCACCCCCCCCCCCCCTGTCACAAACTGACACCAGCAGGTTTTTTTTTTTTTTTTTTTTTTTTTTTCTGATTACTGCATAGTGTCAGTTTGTGACAGTTACAGTGTTGGGACAGTGAGTATTACCCCCCTTTAGGTCTAGGGTACCCCCCTAACCCCCCCTAATAAAGTTTTAACCCCTTGATCACCCCCTGTCACCAGTGTTGCTAAGCGATCATTTTTCTGATCGCTGTATTAGTGTCGCTGGTGACGCTAGTTAGTGAGGTAAATATTTAGGTTCGCCGTCAGCGTTTTATAGTGACAGGGACCCCCATATACTACCTAATAAATGTTTTAACCCCTTGATTGCCCCCTAGTTAACCCTTTCACCACTGATCACCGTATAACCGTTACGGGTGACGCAGGTTAGTTCGTTTATTTTTTATAGTGTCAGGGCACCCGCCGTTTATTACCTAATAAAGGTTTAGCCCCCTGATCGCCCGGCGGTGATATGCGTCGCCCCAGGCAGCGTCAGATTAGCGCCAGTACCGCTAACACCCACGCACGCAGCATGCGCCTCCCTTAGTGGTATAGTATCTGATCGGATCAATATCTGATCTGATCAGATCTATACTAGCGTCCCCAGCAGTTTAGGGTTCCCAAAAACACAGTGTTAGCGGGATCAGCCCAGATACCCGCTAGCACCTGCGTTTTGCCCCTCCGCCCAGCCCACCCAAGTGCAGTATCGATCGATCACTGTCACTTACAAAACACTAAACGCATAACTGCAGCGTTCGCAGAGTCAGGCCTGATCCCTGCGATCGCTAACAGTTTTTTTGGTAGCATTTTGGTGAACTGGCAAGCAAGCACCAGGCAGCGTCAGGTTAGCGCCAGTACCGCTAACACCCACGCACGCACCGTACACCTCCCTTAGTGGTATAGTATCTGATTGGATCAATATCTGATCCGATCAGATCTATACTAGCGTCCCCAGCAGTTTAGGGTTCCCAAAAACGCAGTGTTAGCGGGATCAGCCCAGATACCTGCTAGCACCTGCGTTGTGCCCCTCCGCCCGGCCCAGCCCAGCCCACCCAAGTGCAGTATCGATCGATCACTGACACTTACAAGGCACTAAACGCATAACTGCAGCGTTCGCAGAGTCAGGCCTGATCCCTGCGATCGCTAACAGTTTTTTTGGTAGCATTTTGGTGAACTAGCAAGCACCGGCCCCAGGCAGCGTCAGGTTAGCGCCAGTACCGCTAACACCCACGCACGCAGCATACGCCTCCTTTAGTGGTATAGTATCTGAACGGATCAATATCTGATCCGATCAGATCTATACTAGCGTCCCCAGCAGTTTAGGGTTCCCAAAAACGCAGTGTTAGCGGGATCAACCCAGATACCTGCTAGCACCTGCGTTTTGCCCCTCCGCCCGGCCCAGTCCAGCCCACCCAAGTGCAGTATCGATCGATCACTGTCACTTACAAAACACTAAACGCATAACTGCAGCGTTCGCAGAGTCAGGCCTGATCCCTGCGATCGCTAACAGTTTTTTTGGAAGCTTTTTATTGAACTGGCAAGCACCAGCGGCCTAGTACACCCCGGTCGTAGTCAAACCAGCACTGCAGTAACACTTGGTGACGTGGCGAGTCCCATAAGTGCAGTTCAAGCTGGTGAGGTGACAAGCACAAGTAGTGTCCTGCTGCCACCAAAAAGACAAACACAGGCCCGTCGTGCCCATAGTGCCCTTCCTGCTGCATTCGCCAATCCTAATTGGGAACCCACCACTTCTGCAGCGCCCGTACTTCCCCCATTCACATCCCCCAACGAAATGCAGTCGGCTGCATGAGAGGCATTTTTATGTGCTCCCGAGTACCCCTACCCAACGAACCCCCCCAAAAAGATGTTGTGTCTGCAGCAAACGCGGATATAGGCGTGACACCCACTATTATTGTCCCTCCTGTCCTGACAATCCTGGTCTTTGCATTGGTGAATGTTTTGAACGCTACCATACACTAGTTGAGTATTAGCGTAGGGTACAGCATTGCACAGACTAGGCACACTTTCACAGGGTCTCCCAAGATGCCATCGCATTTTGAGAGACCCGAACCTGGAACCGGTTACAGTTATAAAAGTTAGTTACAAAAAAAGTGTAAAAAAAAAAAAAATATATATAAAATAAAAAAAAATAGTTGTCGTTTTATTGTTCTCTCTCTCTATTCTCTCTCTCTATTGTTCTGCTCTTTTTTTACTGTATTCTATTCTGCAGTGTTTTATTGTTATTGTTATTGTTATTGTTATTATGTTTTATCATGTTTGTTTTTCAGGTATGTAATTATTTATACTTTATTGTTTACTGTGCTTTATTGTTAACCATTTTTTTGTCTTCAGGTACGCCATTCACAACTTTGAGTGGTTATACCAGAATGATGCCTGCAGGTTTAGGTATCATCTTGGTATCATTCTTTTCAGCCAGCGGTCGGCTTTCATGTAAAAGCAATCCTAGCGGCTAATTAGCCTCTAGACTGCCTTTACAAGCCGTGGGAGGGAATGCCCCCCCCCCCCCCACCGTCTTCCGTGTTTTTCTCTGGCTCTCCTGTCTCAACAGGGAACCTGAGAATGCAGCCGGTGATTCAGCCAGCTGACCATAGAGCTGATCAGAGACAAGAGTGGCTCCAAACATCTCTATGGCCTAAGAAACCGGAAGCTACGAGCATTTTATGACTTAGATTTCGCCGGATGTAAATAGCGCCATTGGGAAATTGGGGAAGCATTTTATCACACCGATCTTGGTGTGGTCAGATGCTTTGAGGGCAGAGGAGAGATCTAGGGTCTAATAGACCCCAATTTTTTCAAAAAAGAGTACCTGTCACTACCTATTGCTATCATAGGGGATATTTACATTCCCCGAGATAACAATAAAAATGATTTAAAAAAAAAAAAAATGAAAGGAACAGTTTAAAAATAAGATAAAAAAGCAAAAAAATAATAAAGAAAAAAAAAAAAAAAAAAAAAAAGCACCCCTGTCGCCCCCTGCTCTTGCGCTAAGGCGAACGCAAGCGGCGGTCTGTCGTCAAACGTAAACAGCAATTGCACCATGCATGTGAGGTATCGCCGCGAAGGTCAGATCGAGGGCAGTAATTTTTGCAGTAGACCTCCTCTGTAGATCTAAAGTGGTAACCTGTAAAGGCTTTTAAAGGCTTTTAAAAATGTATTTATTTTGTTGCCACTGCACGTTTGTGCGCAATTGTAAAGCATGTCATGTTTGGTATCCATGTACTCGGTCTAAGATCATCTTTTTTATTTCATCAAACATTTGGGCATAATAGTGTGTTTTAGTGCATTAAAATTTAAAAAAGTGTGTTTTTTCCCCAAAAAATGCGTTTGAAAAATCGCTGCGCAAATACTGTGTGAAAAAAAAAAATGAAACACCCACCATTTTAATCTGTAGGGCATTTGCTTTAAAAAAATATATAATGTTTGGGGGTTCAAAGTAATTTTCTTGCAAAAAAAAAAAAACTTTTTCATGTAAAAAATAAGTGTCAGAAAGGGCTTTGTCTTCAAGTGGTTAGAAGAGTGGGTGATGTGTGACATAAGCTTCTAAATGTTGTGCATAAAATGCCAGGACAGTTCAAAACCCCCCCAAATGACCCCATTTTGGAAAGTAGACACCCCAAGCTATTTGCTGAGAGGCATGTCGAGTCCATGGAATATTTTATATTGCGACACAAGTTGCGGGAAAGAGACAAATTTTTTTTTTTTTTTTTTTTTTTGCACAAAGTTGTCACTAAATGATATATTGCTCAAACATGCCATGGGAATATGTGAAATTACACCCCAAAATACATTCTGCTGCTTCTCCTGAGTACGGGGATACCACATGTGTGAGACTTTTTGGGAGCCTAGCCGTGTACGGGACCCCGAAAACCAAGCACCGCCTTCAGGCTTTCTAAGGGGCGTGAATTTTTGATTTCACTCTTCACTGCCTATCACAGTTTCGGAGGCCATGGAATGCCCAGGTGGCACAAAACCCCCCCAAATGACCCCATTTTGAAAAGTAGACACCCCAAGCTATTTGCTGAGAGGTATAGTGAGTATTTTGCAGACCTCACTTTTTGTCACAAAGTTTTGAAATTTGAAAAAAGAAAAAAAAAAAAAGTTTTTTCTTGTCTTTCTTCATTTTCAAAAACAAATGAGAGCTGCAAAATACTCACCATGCCTCTCAGCAAATAGCTTGGGGTGTCTACTTTCCAAAATGGGGTCATTTGGGGGGGGTTTGTGCCACCTGGGCATTCCATAGCCTCCGAAACGGTGTTAGGCAGTGAAGAGTAAAATCAAAAATTCACGCCCTTAAAAACGCTGAAGGCGGTGATTGGTTTTCGGGGCCCCGTACGCGGCTAGGCTCCCAAAAAGTCCCACACATGTGGTATCCCCATACTCAGGAGAAGCAGCTAAATGTATTTTGGGGTGCAATTCCACATAGGCCCATGGCCTGTGTGAGCAATATATCATTTAGTGACAACTTTGTGCAAAAAAAAAAAAAAAAAAAAAAAGTGTCACTTTCCCGCAACTTGTGTCAAAATATAAAATATTCCATGGACTCAATATGCCTCTCAGCAAATAGCTTGGGGTGTCTACTTTCCAAAATGGGGTCATTTGGGGGGGGGTTGTGCCACCTGGGCCTTCCATGGCCTCCGAAACTGTGATAGGCAGTGAAGAGTGAAATCAAAAAGTTACACCCTTAGAAATCCTGAAGGCGGTGATTGGTTTTCGGGGTCCCATACGCGGCTAGGCTCCCAAAAAGTCCCACACATGTGGTATCCCCGTACTCAGGAGAAGTAGCTGAATATATTTTGGGGTGCAATTCCACATAGGCCCATGGCCTGTGTGAGCAATATATCATTTAGTGACAACTTTTTGTAAATATTTTTTTTTTTTTTTTTTTTTGTCATTATTCAATCACTTGGGACAAAAAAAATAAATATTCAATGGGTTCAACATGCCTATCAGCAATTTCCTTGGGGTGTCTACTTTCCAAAATGGGGTCATTTGGGGGGGTTTTGTACTGCCCTGCCATTTTAGCACCTCAAGAAATGACATAGGCAGTCATAAACTAAAAGCTGTGTAAATTCCAGAAAATGTACCCTAGTTTGTAGACGCTATAACTTTTGCGCAAACCAATAAATATACGCTTATTGACATTTTTTTTACCAAAGACATGTGGCCGAATACATTTTGGCCTAAATGTATGACTAAAATTGAGTTTATTGGATTTTTTTTATAACAAAAAGTAGAAAATATCATTTTTTTTCAAAATTTTCGGTCTTTTTCCGTTTATAGCGCAAAAAATAAAAACTGCAGAAGTGATCAAATACCATCAAAAGAAAGCTCTATTTGTGGGAAGAAAAGGACGCAAATTTCGTTTGGGTACAGCATTGCATAACCGCGCAATTAGCAGTTAAAGCGACGCAGTGCCAAATTGGAAAAAGACCTCTGGTCCTTAGGCAGCATAATGGTCCGGGGCTCAAGTGGTTAATCTCCAGGAGATTGTTTGTTGTTGGTGTCCCTTGTTCATTTCACATTGTATATTTGAAATGTACCTGAATCCTCACAAACCAACTGTCATTTTTGAAGTAAAACACATAGGAGAGTATAATTCAAAACAAAAATCCTTTATTAAGGGATCCGAACCAAACAAAGAGGAAGGCAACACTGGATCAACAGGAGAAATTAGCGAAGCCTGGGACCCCCACGGCAGACATCAATTCTTCAACATCAAAATTGGTGGCCTGAGGAGTCCATATGTAAGGGAGGGCAGTCTGGTCCAGAATTCGCAGAGATCCAGATAGCAGCAGATGACATGTGTGTCACCAGGCTGTGGTACCACAAGAGGCTGCATCTTTTGGCTGACCAGAATGAACCCAGGGCAATCACTGTCTGGTCTTCCTTCCACGCTTCCTTCCGGGCTGTGGCTGTGCAGTTGGAGATGTGGCAGGAGGAGGAGTAGGACCTGGAGGAGGAGGAGGACTGGGAGGACCTGGAGGAGGACTGGGGGGACCTGGAGGAGAGGGAGGAGGAGGAGGAGGACCTGCAGGAGGAGGAGGAGGAATGGGGGGACCTGAAGGAGGACTGGGGGGACCTGGAGGAGGACTGGGAGGACCTGGAGGAGAGGGAGGAGGAGGAGGAGGACCTGCAGGAGGAGGAGGAGGACCATCGCGAAGGTGTGTCTGAGGTGTAATTTGGCCCCTCATACCTTTCTCCAGAGCCTCCGATATGAGGGCCTCACACAAGACTTTTTGGCCCTCCTCCATCCTCTGCATTTTATAGGCTATGAAGGCAGCAATGTTCTCCTCCATGGTGTGGGGTGCTCCCAGGACCTCTGTAGCCCTCCAAAAGAATCCTATAGCAGCCTCCTTTAGGGTACTCCTCCTACTGCCACTTTCTCTTTTCAGGGGGGGTGGAGGGACCTGCAGATCAGCCAGCCGGCTCGGCCCAGCCACCTCCTGGCTGAGACTTCCCTGTGTATGAAAAAGGGACATGGTTGTAATGTTTTGCATCATCAATCCCAATCCTAAATTAGTACTCCCAAATAACATCTAGTTAACATAATTGATTGGACAAGCAGAAATATTTAGAGGAATGCTATACCTGGCTCAATCTGGGCTCCTCCACATTTCGCCTGGAAGGCCCAGGTTGGGCGTCAGAAGCCTCAGCCGGGGGGGAAGGAAGCGTGGAAGGAAGACTGGAGAGGGATGACCTGGGTTTAGTCTGGCCTGCCAGAAAGTGCAGCCTGTCGTAGTACAACATCCTGGGGACATAGATGTCATCTGCTGCTCTGGATCTCTGTGAATCCTGGACTTTCTTGCGCTCCCTTAGATATGTGCTCCTCAGGCCACCAATGAAGATCTTTAAATAGGTGATGTCTGCCGTGGGGATCACCTGCTTCACAATTTCACACAATTGCTCCAGTGCTGCCTTCCTCTTTGCTTGGTTCTTGAAATGGGGGTGGGTAATCTCCCACAGACAGGGCAGCTCCCTTAGCATCTCTATGAATACTGACATGAAGTCATTGTCTTTCATTAAGATATCCATGTTCACTGCAAGACACAACACAAGACAAAGCCTAATGTCAGACAAAACTCTCCTAATCTTGTTACAATATAGGCCTCAATCTAGAAGCAGTATAGGCACAAGTTTGTCTCTTACCTTCGTTCTTACGATCGGCGCGTCCAATGCTCCTTCCTCCGCTCACAGATTGTACGTAATACGCACGCGTGTTACGCTTTATACACACTGCGCATGCGTGTAACTCCGCCCGCCTCTGACGTTCTTTCTAGTCTATTCCCCGCCCCTTTTCGTTCGGCGCAGTGGGTGAAGAGCACATGGCGGAGTTACAGCAGGTGCGTGCTAATTCTAGCAACGAGGAGGAGGAAAGCCCGGATCCAGGCACGTCCCGATCCAGAAGGAGACGTTTTAAGGCCACAAATATGTCCTTTGGGGAGATGTTGGAGATGGTCGACATCATGAGGAAGTCCGACTATGATGGAAAATATGGGCCTTACCCCAACCCCAACATCCGAAAGGCAAAAATCATTGCTAAAGTGGTCAAAAGCCTTCACAGGAATTTCGGGGTACAAAGATCTAAAGATCAGCTCAGGAAGCGGTGGTCGGACCTGAAGTTGAGAGAGCCAGAGCAGTACCGAAAGATCCGGAGAGTGCTGCAAAAAAGAAAGTAGTTGTGCTGTGTTCCTATTCTTTCTGTCTTTATTCCGTTCGTTCTGCTCCATATGCTTTTATTAATTGTAACGTTTAAAAGGGCAACTTTAATGTTCATGGGCCCATTATTCGTTCGTATCAACCATTTTTCTTTCGGCCTCTAGAACACCATTGTTTAGGCCATATGCATTTTCACACATTTTTTGGGGCCTACTTGGATGCCAAATATTTGTTTGTGTAGATGGGTTTGTTACTAGAATGAAATGCCAACTAGATTGTGTGTAAGGAGAGGACACTGAGCAGCTGTTTTCACATCTGGACACTGGAGCACTAGTGTGGGACCCCAGAACACCATTTTTATTAGGGGGCCACACAGGTGCTCCAGTGTATACTATAGGGGGGGCTACATCTGTGAAGCTTGTACCAAACAGGTAAAGTATTGCAGCTTGACAAAGGCCACTAAAAAATATACATCTTGGAACTCGGCTAAAATAGACAATTGTACCCCACTTCCAAGCAATGTTTCCTATTTCTAGTTCTGCCATCAAATATCTGTGTGCTAAGTATACCATTTTGTTTTACATAGGGGAGAAAAGACTCGGAGGACACCCCTCATCCCAGGAGAACACAGACCCCCCCACCTATGGAAGAAGGTGAAATACCACCAACACAAGAAGAAGAGCAGGAGGAAGAAGAAGATGTGGTGGAGATTGGCACCACAACAGGTGAGTGTCTGCGACCACAGACTCAGGTAAAAGAGATGGATGGTGGCAGATTTTTGAGACCTTTTTTTTTGTTCTTTATCTCTTTTTAGGTGATCGTGATGTGAGGGATAGAGAACGCTTTACTTCTGAAAGTGCCCAGATCCTGATCAGGGAGATCATGGGGTGTAATCTCGAATTGCACAACATACAGCAACAAATCAATGATGTTATTAAAAAAAATAATAACATCATTGATGTTTTGGGGCGAATTTAAACCCCACAAAATCACCTGTTTTATTGTGGTTCAATCTTCTAAAATGTTTTTCAATGTTTAGAAAAGCCAAATTTGGAGGATGCACACAGTGTGCCAACATGTGCTATCTGCCATCACGGGAGATCAATGGACGCGTTTTGGGGGTGCAACCCCTTCCTCAATTATAAAGTCGCGTTGAGGAAGGGCTTGCTCCCCCAAAACACGTCCCTTGATCCCCCTGATGGCAGATAGCACATGTTGACATTCGTAAATTGGTGTGCATCTTCCAAATTTGGCTTTTCCAGGGGTGATTTCCCCCCATCTGAACGCTATATCAAACCCAGTTCCTAAATACTGATGTCTGATATAGCCTTCAGGTTTTCCCATATGTGAACTTTGTAAGTTCAAGTTTTTTGGCTTTCTTGTTGGTTTTACACAGGCCTGTTTTATCTGAAATGGATATTTCGATTTTTGATAATGCTACTGCAAAAATTGTTATACAACAAACATGTTGGTTTGTTTTAAAAACCTTTCGTAAATGCACATGTGATTGTGCAGGTATAAAAAAGTGGCTTACTCAAGAATGTGTGGATTATTGTCTCAACACTACAACACTTTTGGGGTGATGTAATTGCTGTTTTATGCAAAAATGGGGGTTATTTCCTAAGGGCAAATACACTTTGCACTACAAGTGCAGGTTCAGTGCAGTTGCAAGTGCACTTGTAGTGAAATGTGTTTTTGCATTTAGGAAGTACCAGCCAACACTGTTTTTTATAAGGTTACCCAATCACGACATTTTCTGCACTCAACACATTTCTGTCAGGGTCAGCTAAAACAAACACAAGCAGTAAATGTCCACAAAGAATTTCTTTTGGTTGTTTTTTATTTGAAAAAGGTTTTACAGATTGTCTGGCATATTGATAGCCCCCCTACCTGCAAAGAACTCCAGGTATCGTAACATCACGGGCACTCAGGGAGGGCAAGCCAGGACGGCCACTTTCAAGCGCCGTCAGTGTTGATGGATTTGGGATTCCAGCCTCAGGCCCAACTGAGCCAGCATAGTTGGCTGAATGTTTTCTTAAAAAATTATGGAGAACACAGCAGGCAAGTATTATATGGTTCAGTTTATACTCCGCCATATGGATGGGTGTCAGAAATAATTGGAACCGGCTGGCCAGGATTCCAAATGTGTTCTCCACCACTCTTCGGGCTCTGGCCAGCCGGTAATTAAAAACCCTCTGTTCCGGGGTGAGGGTCCTCATCGGGAATGGCAGCATCAGGTGGTCCCCCAGCGCAAATGCTTCATCAGCAACTAACACAAATGGGAGACCTTCAACATTGTCCTCTGGAGGTGGCAAGTCCAAGCTGCCATTCTGGAGACGCCTGTAGAACTCCGTCTGGGCGATCACTCCACCATCGGACATCCGGCCATTCTTCCCCATGTCCACATACAGGAACTCGTAATTAGCCGACACCACCGCCAACATCACTATACTATTAAACCCCTTGTAATTATAATAGTACGACCCCGAGTTGGGTGGTGGGACGATGTGGATGTGTTTCCCATCAATTGCCCCTCCGCAGTTAGGAAAGTCCCACCGCTGGGCAAAGTGGGAGGCCACAGTCTGCCATTCCTGTGGCGTTGAAGGAAACTGTTGAGAAAAAAAAATAAACATTACTATTTTTTCACAGAAACATGGCAAGCAGATTAGACACAAACATTATGGGGCAACCTCCAGATAGCATTTATTAAGGGGAATTTAACAACAACAAAGTATAAGGTACACGTATCATATTCCCCCTCCCCCCTCTCATGGGCCATTTCTAACATTATAGGGGGGGGGAACTCTTGGACAGGTAACCCTCTTCACTTCATTGAGAGATGAATGCCTAAATAATGGGTATTACTTGGCACAGCCCCTCCTTAGTTACACTATTGGCAGACCACTGGACAGGTAAGAAGTGTCTGAATACAAAGATATAAATACACACTGTACACATTTGAGGACATTTGGACATTCTGCTATTACCTATCAAGATAATAATAGGATACAAAAACTTTAAACAGTACCATTGGAAAGTATACAGGCAGGCCCTTGCACTACATGATTTGGGTAATTCATCCATACATCTGACCAGTAAAGAGGTGGGTATAGTGTGTATGGGTTTGGCAAAGTCAGCAGATAGATGATTGAGGATAGAGAATTGGGATCAGCTGACTTAGCAGTTGGGGGGAGGGAGGGTTACAAAAAATTTGGGGACACCACAAAAAAAAGCCTCTGGCACTCTGCCTGAATTTAAATAAAAAATAACATTTCCAAACATTTTAGGGGGTGTTTGGGGTAAAGCACTACTATAGAGCTGATAAAATACATTGTTAAGTGACTACATGAGGTGAATATAGGGCAGGAGACACCATGCTGGAGAGGTTATTGAAGGGCAAATATGTATGAAGGACCTAAAATAATAATTACATAAAAATCCAGCATGCATGAGGACAAAGGGGACATTCACAGCATATTACAATCATGGTAATTAGGGAATGAGGAAAGAAATACAAGATATTAGCAAACATTCAATACAATAAAATGTGATATAAAAGGAAAAAAATCTTACCTTCATATACTCCTTCTGCAGGACCTGTATGATGGCAGAACAGGTCTCTGGGATAATGATCCCCAGAGCCTGGGGGGAGATGCCTGTCGAGAACTTCAAATCCTGCAGACTTCTCCCTGTGGCCAAATACCGCAAGGTAGCGACCAACCTCTGCTCCGCAGTGATGGCTTGCCTCATGCAGGTATCCTGCCTGCTAATATAGGGGGTCAGCGAAGCCAACAAACGGTGAAATACGGGGTCCGTCATCCTGAGAAAGTACCTGAAATCATCAGGATTATTCTCACGGATGTCACGGAGCAAAGGCATATGACAGAACTGGTCACGCTGAAGCAACCAATTCTTGGTCCATGAACTCCTCCCCACCCTGTTCATGGACTGGACTTGTGTCAAGGTCAGGACCCCAACACCAAGCCCCTGCACAGCACGAACTCTACGAGGAGTATGCATACGAAACATGGCTAGAAAACGGTCGGCTGCTCAGAACGAAGTAACAGAACGCACTGAAGAACAGCAAGGCCTCTGAAGAGCGACCTGAAAAACAGTAACGAACGAACAACAATACAATGACTAAGTCACGCGGAACTTGCTTGCACGCACTGAAGAGCAGATACAAACCCACAAGCACAAACTGAACGGCAGAAAACGATCTGAAAGCCACGAGTCTGAAAAAGCGCGAATCGTCTCTCACCAAACTTTTACTAACACGAGATTAGCAAAAGGAGCCCAAAGGGTGCCTGAACCGGCCTTTTCTAGTCTCGTCGTACGTTGTGTACGTGACCGCGTGGTTGTCGATTGGAAATTCCGACAACTTTGTGCGACCGTGTGTAGGCAAAACAAGTTTGAGCCAACATCCGTCGGAAAAAATCAGAGGATTTTGTTGTCGGAATGTCCGAACAAAGTCCGACCGTGTGTATGCCCTAATAGAGTTTTGGATGAAATGTGCCATTTCTGTTTTTGCAGATGACAACAAGTTATGCAGTGGAATAGCATCTTTACAGGATATCTCCAAACTACAAGCAGACCTCTTGTAGTACACTATATAATTGAGCAACTATGCAGCAAATGAGGTTTAACCACTTCAGCCCCGGAAGGATTTACTCCCTTCCAGAGCACTTTTTACAATTTGGCACTGCGTCGCTTTAACTGCTAATTGCGTGGTCATGCAATGCTGTACCCAAACGAAATTTGCGTCCTTTTTTTCCCACAAATAGAGCTTTCTTTTGATGGTATTTTATCACCTCTGCGGTTTTTATTTTTTGCAATATAAACGGAAAAAGACCGAAAATTTTGAAAAAAAAATGATATATTCTACTTTTTGTTACAAAAAAATCCAATAAACTCAATTTTAGTCATACATTTAGGCCAAAATGTATTCGGCCACATGTCTTTGGTAAAAAAAATGTCAATAAGCATATATTTATTGGTTTGCACAAAAGTTAAGCATCTACAAACTAGGGTACATTTTCTGGAATTTACACAACTTTTAGTTTATGACTGCCTATCTCATTTCTTGAGGTTCTAAAATGGCAGGGCAGTACAACCCCCCCCCCCCCAAATGACCCCATTTTGGAAAGTAGACACCCCAAGGAAATTGCTGAGAGGCATGTTGAGCCCATTGAATATTATTTTTTTTTGTCCCAAGTGATTGAATAATGATAAAAAAAATGCAAAAAGTTGTCACTAAATTATATATTGCTCACACATGCCATGGTTATATGTAGAATTGCACCTCAAAATACATTTAGCTGCTTCTCCTGAGTATGGGGATACCACATGTGTGGGACTTTTTTGGAGCCTAGCCGCGTACGGGGCCCCAAGAACTAAGCACCGCCTTCAGGATTTCTAAGGGCGTACATTTTTTATTTCACTCCTCACTACCTATCACAGTTTTGAAGGCCATAAAATGCCAAGATGGCACAAAACCCCCCAAATGACCCAATTTTGGAAAGTAGATACCCCAAGCTTTTTGCTGAGAGGCATGTTGAGTCCATGGAATATTTATATTTTGCCACAAGTTGCAGGAAAATGTCAAACTTTTTTTTTTTTTTTTTTTTTGCACAAAGTTGTCACTAAATGATATATTGCTCAAACATGCCATGGGCATATGTGGAATTACACCCCAAAATACATTCTGCTGCTTCTCCTGAATACGAGGATACCACATGTGTGGGACTTTTTGGGAGCCTAGCTGCATACGGGGCCCTGAAAACCAATCACCGCCTTCAGGATTTCTAAGGGCGTACATTTTTGATTTCACTCCTCACTACCTATCACAGTTTTGAAGGCCATAAAATGCCAAGATAGCATAAACCCCCCCAAATGACCCCATTTTGGAAAGTAGACACCCCAAGCTATTTGCTGAAAGACATGGTGAGTGTTTTGCAGCTCTCATTTGTTTTTGAAAATGAAGAAAGACAAGAAAAATGTATTATTTTTTTCTTTTTTCAATTTTCAAAACTTTGTGACAAAAAGTGAGGTCTGCAAAATACTCACCATACCTCTCAGCAAATAGCTTGGGGTGTCTACTTTTCAAAATGGGGTCATTTGGGGGGGGTTCTGCCATCTGGGCATTCCATGGCCTCCGATACTGTGATAGGCAGAGAAAGCCTTAGAAAGCCTGAAGGCGATGCTTGGTTTTCGGGGTCCTGTACGCAGCTAGGCTCCCAAAAAGTTTCACACATGTGGTATCCCCATACTCAGGAGAAGCAACAGAATGTATTTTGGGGTGTAATTTCACATATTCCCATGGCATGTTTGAGCAATATATCATTTAGTGATAACTTTGTGCAAAAAAAAAAAATTGTCTTTTTCCCGCAACTTGTGTCACAATATAAAATATTCCATGGACTCGACATGCCTCTCAGCAAATAGTTTGGGGTGTCTATTTTCCAAAATGGGGTCATTTGGGGGGTTTTGAACTGTCCTGGCATTTTATGCACAACATTTAGAAGCTTATGTCACACATCACCCACTCTTCTAACCACTTGAAGACAAAGCCCTTTCTGACACTTTTTTTTTACATGATAAAATTTTTTTTTTTTTTTGCAAGAAAATTACTTTGAACCCCCAAACATTATATATTTTTTTAAAGCAAAGGCCCTACAGATTAAAATGGTGGGTGTTTCATTTTTTTTTTCACACAGTATTTGCGCAGCAATTTTTTAAATGCATTTTTTTGGGAAAAAACACACTTTTTAACATTTTAATGCACTAAAACACACTATATTGCCCAAATGTTTGATGAAATAAAAAAGATGTTCTTAGGCCGAGTACATGGATACCAAACATGACATGTTTTAAAATTGCACACAAACGTGCAGTGGTGACAAACTGAATACATTTTTAAAAGCCTTTAAAAGCCTTTACAGGTTACCACTTTAGATGTACAGAGGAGGTCTACTGCTAAAATTACTGCCCTTGATCTGACCTTCGCAGTGATACCTCACATGCATCTCTCCTCTGCCCTCAAAGCATCTGACCACACCAAGATCGGTGTGATAAAATGCTTTCCCAATTTCCCAATGGCGCTGTTTACATCCGGTGAAATCGAAGTCATAAAGTGCTCATAGCTTCCAGTTTCTTAGGCCATAGAGATGATTGGAGCCATTCTGGTCTCTGATCAGCTCTATGGTCAGCTGGCCAAATCACCGGCTGCATTCTCAGGTTCCCTGTTGGGACAGGAGAGCCAGAGAAAAACATGGAAGACGGTGGGGGATCATTCCCTCCCACTGCTTGTAAAAGCAGTCTAGAGGCTAATTAGCAGCTAGGATTGCTTTTACATGAAAGCCGACCGCTGGCTGAAAAGAATGATACCAAGATGATACCTAAACCTGCAGGTATCTTTCTGGTATAACCACTCAAAGTCCAGCAACATACCAGTACGTTGCTGGTCCTTGTTGGGCATATATTGTAAACTTTTTTTCATGCAGCCTGTGGGCTGAACGAAAAAAAGATATTGATCGGTGGGTATGCCCACCACTAGAATACCTCCCTTCATCCACCCACTTCTAATGATGGGCATACTAGCACCGTTTATATATGCTGAAGCATGGGGGCATCCGCCCCAAAAGGTAGGAGCAAATCGCTCCTCCGCCCCTGCTGCCCCCATGCTTCAGCATATATGCTCTTTTTTTTAACTGTGGTGGTGAAATCACCTCCTACAGCGCTGGAGTCATGGCTTTATGTATCGTTGGAGAAAACGCTGTTGCTGTCAAGATAAATAAATCCGCGCTGCAACTGAATGGCGTACCTGCTAAGCAAATGATGGTTAACAATAAAACAAAGTAACATTACAGTATAACAGTAAGACTTACCGTACCTGCAAAGCAAATACAAAAAAAATAGTAAAAAAATAAAACATTTTTTTAACGCAACCTGTGCCTAAAATATATATATGCCGAAGCATGGGGTCATCCACCCGCAAAAGGTAGGAGCAAATCGCTCCTCCGCCCCTGCTGCCCCCATGCTTCGGCATATATGCTCTTTTTTTTAACTGTGGTGGTGAAATCACCTCCGACAGCGCTGGAGTCACGGCTTTATGTAATGTGGGAGCAAATGCTGTTGCTGTCAAGATAAATAAATCCGCTCTGCAGCTGAATGGCATACCTGAAAACAAAAAAATGGTTAACAATAAAACAAAGTAAACAGTAAAGTATAAAAAAATTGCATACCTATAAAGCAAACATGATAAAACATAATAACAATAAAACATTGCAGAATAGAATACAGTAAAAAAGAGCAGAATAATAGAGAGAGAATAGAGAAAGAACAATAAAACGAAAACTTTTTTTTATGGTTGGACTGGATGGACTTGTGTCTTTTTTCAACCTGACTAACTATGTAACTATTTTTGTTTTTTTATATTTAATATATTTTTTTGTGTTTTTTTTTTTTTTTTTTTTTTACACTTTTTTTGTAACTGTAACTGTTGTAACTGTAACCGGTTCCAAGTTCGGGTCTCTCAAAATGTGATGGCATCTTGGGAGACCCTGTGAAAGTGTGCCTAGTCGGTGCAGTGCTGTACCCTACGCTAATACTCAACTAGAGTATGGTAGCGTTCAAAACATTCACCAATGCAAAGACCAGGATTGTCAGGACAGGAGAGACAATGTGTCACGCCTATATCTGAACTTGCTGCAGACACAACGTCTTTTTTGGGGGGTTCGTTGGGTAGGGGTAATCGGGAGGACATAAAGAAAATGCCTCTCTTGCAGCCGGCTTACTGCATTTGGTTGGGGAAGGTGAGGTGGAGCACCGTCTGGAAACAGAAGGGCTTTGACGATATCTTCCTGGAATTTAAGGAAGGATCCAGTCCGTCCTGAAGCTCTGTATAGCATATGAGCGTTCAGCAAAGCCAATTGAAATAAATAAACAGACACTTTCTTGTACCAGCGTCTGGCCTTACGGGCAATTAGGTACAGCACCAACAACTGGTCTTTGAGGTCCACCCCTCCCATATTTTGATTATATTCGTGGACACAGAGGGATTTCTCCACAACACCAGTCGCCGTTGTAATTTGGACCGTTGTGTCTGCATGAAGGGAACGAACAAAAACATTCTTATTATCCCTCCACTTCATAGCGAGCAAGTTATTACACTTGAAGCAGGCTCTCTCCCCCAGCCTAAGACGGGAATCTACAAGCTGCTGGGGAAAGCCCCGGTGATTAGGTCGCACGATGCCACATGCTCCAATCTGCTGATCAAACAAGTGACTAAAAAGTGGCACGCTCATGTTATAATTGTCCACATATAAGTGATACACCTTTCTGTATAAGGGTGACACCAAGTCCCACACAATCTTGCCAGCGCTTCCTATGTAGTCAGGACAGTTTGTTGGCTCTACGTGGCTATCTTTTCCCTCATAAACCATAAAACTACATATATAGCCTGTGGCCCTGTCACAGAGCTTATACATCTTGACCCCGTATCTGGCACGCTTGCTGGGAAGGTACTGTTTGAATGACAAGCGGCCAGAAAACTTAATCAGGGACTCATCAACGCAGACAACTTGATGGAGAGTAAACAAGTCTGCAAAACATTGGTTAAAGTGGTTTACAAGGGGCCGAATTTTGTAGAGCCGATGGTATCCAGGGTCTCTACGAGGATAACAGATTTCATTGTCATTGAAGCGCATGAACCGCAAGATCTGCTCATATCGTGCCCTGGTCATGGAGGCAGAGAACAAGGGCATATGGTGAATTGGGTCAGTGGACCAATATGACCGCAACTCACTCTTTTTAGTTAGGCCCATGTTGAGGGAAAGGCCCAGAAAGAGCTTAAATTCAGAAACCGTAATTAGTCTCCAATCTCTGGCAAGGGAGGACTGGGGAATGTGTTGACCAGCGTACAAATTGCTTTGGTCCACAATAGATCTATAAAGATCTTCGGTGAAAAACAGAGAATAAAAATCAAGTGAGGTAAAATCAACTGCTTCCACCTGAATGCCGGGTTGGCCAGTGAATGGAGGAAGTACGGGTGCTGCAGAAGTGGTGGGTTCCCAATTAGGATTGGCAAAGGCAGCAGGAAGGGCACTATGGGCATGACGGGCCTGTGTTCGTCTTCTTGGTGGCAGCGGGACGCTACTGCAGTGCTGGATTGACTATGACCAGGGTGTACTAGGCCGCTGGTACTTGCCAGTTCACCAGAAGGAATAGCGGTGCTAGTACTGCTCTGCTCCATACGAGGGACCTGCGGTTCCTGCACATCAACGACAGAAGAACTTCGGGGTCTGGTACACCTGACCTTGGCAGGGACCACAACTCAGTCGTCAGAGCTATCTGTCATGGAGCCGCTGTCCTCTACAGGATCGTATTCTGAGCCTGAATCTGACAGATGAGTGACTTCCTCTTCACTATCTGTCATGCTCAGAAACGTGTAGGTTTCTTCACTAGTGTACCTTCGATTTGCCATTTTGGGCTCTAAATTTAGTGGTACACTAGTGAGACTCACAGGTAAAAAAGCTCCTGACTGTTAGTGACTGTATCAATACGCTACCAAAAAAACTGTTAGCGATCACAGGGATCAGGCCTGACTCTCTGAAAGCTGCAGTTATGTGTGTTTAGTGTTTTGTAAGTGACAGTGATCAATTGATACTGCACTTGGATGGGCTGGGCTGGGCGGAGGGGCAAAACGCAGGTGCTAGCAGGTATCTGGGCTGATCCCGCTAACACTGCGTTTTTGGGAACCCTAAACTGCTGGGGACGCTAGTATAGATCTGATCGGATCAGATATTGATCCGTTCAGATACTATACCACTAAGGAAGGTGTATGCTGCGTGCGTGGGTGTTAGCGGTACTGGCACTAACCTGACGCTGCCTGGAGCGACGCAGACCCTATCTGACCCTAAAACCTAACTTGTATCACCCGCTGGGTGATCAGGGTGTTAAACCTTTATTGGGTAATAAACGGCGGGTGCCCTGACACTATAAAAAACAAACCAACTAACCAGCGTCACCCATAACAGTTATATGGTGATCACTGATGAAAGGGTTAACTAGGGGGCAATCAGGGGGTTAAAACCTTTACTAGGTAGTATATGGGGGTCCCTGGCACTATAAAATGCTGACGACCTAAATACTTACCTCCCTAACTAGCGTCACCTGTGACACTAATGCCCCGTACACACGGTCGGATTTTCCGATGGAAAATGTCCGATTGGAGCGTGTTGTGGGAAATTCCGACCGTGTGTGGGCGCCATCGGACATTTTCCATCGGATTTTCAGACACACAAAGTTGGACAGCAGGAGATAAAATTTTCCGACAACAAAATCCGATCACGTCAATTCCGACCGTGATTGGCCTGTTCCGACGCACAAAGTGCCACGCATGCTCAGAAGAAATTCCGAGACGGGACAGCTCGTTCTGGTAAACTTAGCGTTCGCAATGGATACAACACTTTCGTCATGCTGCAATGTTAAAAATGGTTTAATACAGCGCACTCTCTTCTTCTTTATAATGTGACAAGAATTAAGTAGTTTTGCTGCTCATATTCTCACACACTTCTCACAAAGTTTGATTTGTGTTTTTTTAGTGGGATTCCCTGAATATATTGTTATTAGTTGTCACATCTGACAGTTTTATAATTTTTTTTTTTGTTTTTTTGGATTTTAAGCCTTTTTTTTTATTTAATGTTTGGATTTTTTCCAAGGCTGATCTTTGTTCAATGTTATTTTTATTTTTACTCCAGAATATTTTTGGGTGTGTTTTGTGTGTCAAGTTACCCCAACACCATTATTATCTTGTATTATTTAATCTCAAGGAGATTGTTTGTTGTTGGTGTCCCTTGTTCATTTCACATTGTATATTTGAAATGTACCTGAATCCTCACAAACCAACTGTCCTTTTTCAAGTAAAACACATAGGAGAGTATAATTCCAAACAAAAATCCTTTATTAAGGGCTCAGAACCAAACAAAGAGGGAGGCAACACTGGATCAACATGAGAAATTAGCGAAGCCTGGGACCCCCACGGCAGACATCAATTCTTAAACATCAAAATTGGTGGCCTGAGGAGTCCATATGTAAGGGAGGGCAGTCTGGTCCAGAATTCACAGAGATCCGGATAGCAGCAGATGACATCTGTGTCCCCAGGCTGTGGTACCACAAGAGGCTGCATCTTTTGGCCGACCAGACTGAACCCAGGCCAATCACTGCCTGGTCTTCCTTCCACGCTTAATTCCGGGCTGTGGCTGTGCAGTTGGAGATGTGGCAGGAGGAGGAGTAGGACCTGGAGGAGGAGGAGGAGGAGGAGGAGGACCTGCAGGAGGAGGAGGAGGACCTGCAGGAGGAGGAGGAATGGGAGGACCTGGAGGAGGACTGGGGGGACCTGGAGGAGAGGGAGGAGGAGGAGGAGGACCTGCAGGAGGAGGAGGAGGACCATCACAAAGGTGTGTCTGAGGTGTAATTTGGCCCCTCATACCTTTCTCCAGAGCCTCCGATATGAGGGCCTCACACATGACTTTTTGGCCCTTCTCCATCCTCTGCATTTTATATGCAATGAAGGCAGCAATGTTCTCCTCCATGGTGTGGGGTGCTCCCAGGACCTCTGTAGCCCTCCAAAAGAATCCTATAGCAACCTCCTCTAGGGCACTCCTCCTACTGCCACTTTCTCTTTTCAGGGGGGGTGGAGGGACCTGCAGATCAGCCAGCCGGCTCGGCCCAGCCACCTCCTGGCTGAGACTTCCCTGTGTATGAAAAAGGGACATGGTTTTAGTTGTTGCTTCATCAATCCCAATCCTAAATTAGTACTCCCAACTAACATCTAGTTAACATCATTGATTGGACAAGCAGAAATATTTAGAGGAATGCTATACCTGTCTCAATCTGGGCTCCTCCACATGTTGCTGCCTGGAAGGCCCAGGTTGGGCGTTAGAAGCCTCAGCCGGGGGGGAAGGAAGCGTGGAAGGAAGATTTGAGAGGGATGGCCTGGGTTCAGTCTGGCCTGCCAGAAAGTGCAGCCTGTCGTAGTACAACATCCTGGGGACATAGATGTTATCTGCTGCTTCGGATCTCTGTGAATCCAGGACTTTCTTGTGCTCCCTTAGATATGTGCTCCTCAGGCCACCAATGAAGATCTTTAAATAGGTGATGTCTGCCGTAAGGTTCACCTGCTTCACAATTTCAAACAATTGCACCAGTGCTGCCTTCCTCTTTGCTTGGTTCTTGAAATGGGGGTGGTTAATCTCCCACAGACAGGGCAGCTCCCTTAGCATCTCTATGAATACTGACATGAAGTCATTGTCTTTCACTAAGATATCCATGTTCACTGCAAGACACAACACAAGACAAAACCTAATGTCAGACAAAACTCTCCTAATCTTGTTACAATATAGGCCTCAATCTAGAACCAGTATAGGCACAAGTTTGTCTCTTACCTTCGTTCTTACGATCGGCGCGTCCAATGGTCCTTCCTCCGCTCACAGATCGTACGTAATACGCACGCGTGTTACGCTTTATACACACTGCGCATGCGTGTAACTCCGCCCGCCCCTGACGTTCTTTCTAGTCTATTCCCCACCCCTTTTCGTTCGGCGCAGTGGGTGAAGAGCACATGGCGGAGTTACAGCAGGTGCATGCTAATTATAGCAACGAGGAGGAGGAGGAGGAAAGCCCGGATCCAGGCACGTCCGATCCAGAAGGAGACGTTTTAAGGCCACAAATATGTCCTTTGGGGAGATGTTGGAGATGGTCGACATCATGAGGAAGTCTGACTATGACGGAAAATATGGGCCTTACCCCAACCCCAACATCCGAAAGGCCAAAATCATTGCTAAAGTGATCAAAAGCCTTCACAGGAATTTCGGGGTACGAAGATCTAAAGATCAGCTCAGGAAGCGGTGGTCGGACCTGAAGTTGAGAGAGCCAGAGCAGTACCGAAAGATCCGGAGAGTGCTGCAAAAAAGTAAGTAGTTGTGCTGTGTTCCTATTCTTTCTGTCTTTATTCCGTTCGTTCTGCTCCATATGCTTTTATTAATTGTAACGTTTAAAAGGGCAACTTTAATGTTCATGGGCCCATTATTCGTTCGTATCCAACATTTTTCTTTCGGCCTCTAAAACACCATTGTTTAGGCCATATGCATTTTCACACATTTTTTTTGGGCCTACTTGGATGCCAAATATTTGTTTGTGTAGATGGGTTTGTTACTAGAATGAAATGCAAACTAGATTGTGTGTAAGGAGAGGACACTGAGCAGCTGTTTTCACATCTGGACACTGGAGCACTAGTGTGGGACACAAGAACACCATTTTTATTAGGGGGGCCACACAGGTGCTCCAGTGTATACTATAGGGGGGTCTCCATCTGTGAAGCTTGTACTAAACAGGTAAAGTATTGCAGCTTGACAAAGGCCAATAAAAAATACACATCTTGGAACTCTGCTAAAATAGACAATTGTACCCCACTTCCAAGCAATGTTTCCTATTTATAGTTTTGCCATCAAATATCTGTGTGCTAATTATACCATTTTTGTTTTACATAGGGGAGAAAAGACTCGGAGGACACCCCTCATCCGAGGAGACCACAGACCCCCCACCTATGGAAGAAGGTGAAATACCCCCAAATGAAGAAGAGCAGCAGGAAGAAGAAGATGTGGTGGAGATTGGCACCACAACAGGTGAGTGTCTGCGACCACAGGCTCAGGTAAACGAGATGGATGGTGGCAGATTTTTGAGACCTATTTTATTTTTTTTTATCTCTTTTTAGGTGATCGTGAGGTTGTGGATCCCCAACGCTTTACTTCTGAAAGTGCCCAGATCCTGATCGGGGAGATCATGGGGTGTAATGCCGAACTGCAAAACATCCAGCAAAAAATCAATGATGTTATTAAAAAAAATAATAACATCATTGATGTTTTGGGGCGAATTTAAACCCCACAAAATCACTTTTTGTATTGTGGTTCAATATTTTAAAATTTTTTGCAATGTTTAGAAAAGCCAAATTTGGAGGATGCACACAGTGTGCCAACATGTGCTATCTGCCATCACGGGAGATCATTGGACTCGTTTTGGGGGTGCAACCCCTTCCTCAATTATAAAGTCGCGTTGAGGAAGGGCTTGCTCCCCCAAAACACGTCCCTTGATCCCCCTGATGGCAGATAGCACATGTTGACATTCGTAAATTGGTGTGCATCTTCCAAATTTGGCTTTTCCAGGGGTGATTTCCCCCCATCTGAACGCTATATCAAACCCAGTTCCTAAATACTGATGTCTGATATAGCCTTCAGGTTTTACCTAATGTGAACTTTGTAAGTTCAGGTTTTTTGGCTTTCTTGTTGGTTTTACACAGGCCTGTTTTATCTGAAATGGATATTTTGATTTTTGATAATGCTACTGCAAAAATTGTTATACAACAAACATGTTGGTTTGTTTTAAAAACCTTTGGTAAATGTGATTGTGCAGGTATAAAAAAGTGGCTTACTCAAGAATGTGTGGATTATTGTCTCAACACTACAACACTTTTGGGGTGATGTAATAGCTGTTTTATGCAAAAATGGGGGTTATTTCCTAAGGGCAAATCCACTTTGCACTACAAGTGCAGGTTCAGTGCAGTTGCAAGTGCACTTGTAGTGAAATGTGTTTTTGCATTTAGTAAATAACAGCCAACAGTGCTTTGTATAAGGTTACACAATCACGACATTTTCTGCACTCAAAACATTTCTGTCAGTGTCAGCTAAAACAAACACAAGCAGTAAATGTCCACCAAGAATTTCTTTAGTTTTTTTATTATAAAAAGGCTTCACATATTGTCTGGCATATTGATAGCCCCCCTACCCGCAAAGAACTCCAGGTATCGTAACCGGACATCACGGGCACTCAGGGAGGGCAAGCCAGGATGGCCGCTTTCAAGCGCCGTCAGTGTTGTTGGATGTAGGATTCCTGCCTCAGGCCCAACTGAGCCAGCATAGTTGGTAGAATGTTTTCTTAAAAAATTATGGAGAACACAGCACGCCAGGATTCCAAATGTGTTCTCCACCACTCTTCGGGCTCTGGCCAGCCGGTAATTAAAAACCCTCTGTTCCGGGGTGAGGGTCCTCATCGGGAATGGCCGCATCAGGTGGTCCCCCAGCGCAAACGCTTCATCAGCAATGAACACAAATGGGAGACCTTCCACATTGTCCTCTGGAGCTGGCAAGTCCAAGCTGCCATTCTGGAGACGCCTGTAGAACTCCGTCTGGGCGATGATTCCACCATCGGACATTCGGCCATTCTTCCCCATGTAAACATACAGAAAGTCGTAATTAGCCGACACCACCGCCAACATCACTATACTATTAAACCCCTTGTAATTATAATAGTACGACCCCGAGTTGGGTGCTGGGACGATGTGGACGTGTTTCCCATCAATTGCCCCTCCGCAGTTAGGAAAGTCCCACCGCTGGGCAAAGTGGGAGGTCACAGTCTGCCATTCCTGTGGCGTGGAAGGAAACTGTTGAGGAAAAAACAATAAACATTACTATTTTTTCACAGAAACATGGCAAGCAGATTAGACACAAACATTCTGGGGCAACCTCCAGATAGCATTTATTAAGGGGAATTTAACAACAACAAAGTATAAGGTACACCTATCATATTCCCCCTCCCCCCCCTCTCATGGGCCATTTCTAACATTATAGGGGGGGGGACTCTTGGACAGGTAACCCTCTTCACTTCATTGAGAGATGAATGCCTAAATACAGGGTATTACTTGGAACAGCCCCTCCTTAGTTACACTATTGGCAGACCACTGGACAGGTAAGAAGTGTCTGAATACAAAGATATAAATACACACTGTACACATTTGAGGACATTTGGACATTCTACTATTACCTATCAAGATAATAATAGGATACAAAAACTTAACACAGTACCATTGGAAAGTATACAGGCAGGCCCTTGCACTACATGCTTTGGGGAATTCATCCATAAATCTGAGCACAAAATAGATGGGTATAGTGTGTATGGGTTTGGCAAAGTCAGCAGATAGATGATTGATGATAGAGAATTGGGATCAGCTGACTTAGCAGTTGGGGGAGGGAGGGTTACTAAAAATTATTTGGGGACACCACAAAAAAAAGCCTCTGGCACTCTGCCTGAATTTAAATCAAAAATAACATTTCCAAACATTTTAGGGGGTGTTTGGGGTAAAGCACTACTATGGAGCTGATAAAATACATTGTTAAGTTACTACATGAGGTGAATCTAGGGCCAGGAGACACCATGCTATGGAGGTTATTGAAGGGCAAATATGTATGAAGGACCTAAAATAATAATTACATAAAAATCCAGCATGCATGAGGACAAAGGGGACATTCACAGCATATTACAATCATGGTAATTAGGGAATGAGGAAAGAAATACAATATATTAGCAAACATTCAATACAATAAAATTTGATATAAAAGGATAAAAATCTTACCTTCATATACTCCTTCTGAAGGACCTGTATGATGGCAGAACAGGTCTCTGGGATGATGATCCCAGAGCCTGGGGGGAGATGCCTGTCGAGAACTTCAAGTCCTGCAGACTTCTCCCTGTGGCCAAATACCGCAAGGTAGCGACCAACCTCTGCTCCGGAGTGATGGCTTGCCTCATGCAGGTATCCTGCCTGCTGATATAGGGGGTCAGTGAAGCCAACAAACGGTGAAATACGGGGTCCGTCATCCTGAGAAAGTTCCTGAAATCATCAGGATTATTCTCACGGATCTCACGGAGCAAGGCATATGACAGAACTGGTCACGCTGAAGCAACCAATTCTTGGTCCATGAACTCCTCCCCACCCTGTTCATGGACTGAATTGTGTCAAGGTCAGGACCCCAACACCAAGCCCCCGCACAGCATGAACTCTACGAGGAGTACGCATACGAAACATGGCTAGAAAACGGTCGGCTGCTTAGAACGAAGTAACAGAACGCACTGAAGAACAGCAAGGCCTGTGAAGAGCGACCTGAAAAACAGCAACGAGCAGGCAAGATCACACAGAAAACTCTGATACGAACTGACTGCACGCACTGAAGAGCAGATACAAACCCACAAGCACAAACTGAACGGCAGAAAACGATCTGAAAGCCACGAGTCTGAAAAAGCGCGAATCGTCTCTCACCAAACTTTTACTAACACGAGATTAGCAAAAGGAGCCCAAAGGGTGCCGCGCTTGGTTCTGAACTGGCCTTTTCTAGTCTCGTCGTACGTGGTGTACGTCACCGCGTTCTTGGCGATCGGAAATTCCGACAACTTTGTGCGACCGTGTGTAGGCAAAACAAGTTTGAGCCAACATCCGTCGGAAAAAATCCTAGGATTTTGTTGTCGGAATGTCCGAACAAAGTCCGACCGTGTGTACGCCCTATAATACTGCGATGAGAAAAAAGATCACTTAGTGACACTGGGGGGTGATCACGGGGGTTAAACCTTTAATAGGGGGGTTAGGGGGGTACCCTAGACCTAAAGGGGCCTACCACTAACTACCCTACCACTTATAACCGTCACAAATGACACCAATGCAGTAATCAGTAAAAAAAAAAAAAAACTGCTATTGGTGTCACTGTGACAGGGGGTGCAGGGGGGTGATTGGGGGGTGAAAACTGTGCCTAGAGTGTTCTACTGTACGTGTAGTGTTGGTGCATTTACTTGGATGTCTTCTCTCCTTGGCGCCGGAATGAAAAGACTGACACGAGGAGAGGTGACATCACTTCCTTTTCCGCTGTTTACATTACAGAGGCAGAGGAAGATTGTCATTCGTTGGGAGCGATCGCGAGGGGATGGCCACAAATGAGTGGCCTCCCCCTCAGTACTGATCGCTCCCCTAACGATGCTGACCGCCTCGGGCACAGGGGGGCGCATTGCGCCCCCCGCCGGCGGGAGGCAAATCACGTATCAGATACGTGATTTTGCCTGCCCGTGCCATTCTGACGCAGTATATCTGCATTAGGCAGTCGGCAAGTGGTTTATTTTGATAAATGTAAAGTTATGCACTTGAGGGCTAAAACATGCATGCATCATACATTCTAGGAGGAGAACAACTGGGGATGTCAATGGTTGAGAAGGATCTGGTTGTTCTCGTAGATCACAGAATGCAATACCAAGCCACAGTTTATAAAGCAAGCAAAATATTTTCTTGTATTAAAAGAGGTATAGACTTCAGAGAGTGACATAAATTTGCCTCTGTACAAATAATTAGTAGCCCTCATCTGAATACGCAGTTCAGTTTTGGGCACCAGTTACAAAAAGCATATCAAAGAACTGTTGAAAGTGCAGAGAAGGGAAACCAAATTGATAAGAGGCATACAATACAGGCATACAATAATAGTTACATAGTTACATAGTTACATAGTTAGTCAGGTTGAAAAAAGACACAAGTTCTTCAAGTTCAACCAAAAAAATAAAAAATAAATACAATCCCATATACACAAACCTACACCCACAGTTGATACAAAGGAAGGCAAAAACCCTAGCAAAGCATGCTCCAATTTGCTACAGCAGGGGAAAAAATTAATTCCTGATCCCCCGGGAGGCAATCAGATTTTCCCTGGATCAACTCTACTCATAAATATTAGTACCCAGTTATATTGTGTACATTTACAAAAGAATCCAGGCCTATTTTAAATCAGCATAGAGGAGCTAAGCTGTGAAGAAACATTGGCTGAACTATATGTAATCTCTGAAGAGGCAATTAAGTAGGGGGGGTATGAGACTACAAGAAGAGGCAATTAAGGGGGGGGTATGATCACCTCGTATACACACCTAAGTGGTCCATATAGTGAACTTGGTGTAGAGCTATTCACTTTCAAGTCATTACAGAGGACAAAGGGGCACTGTTTACACTTAAAGGAAAATAGGGATTTAACCACTTAAGGACCAAGCCTCATTCTGAGATTTGTTGTTTACAAGTAGGGATGAGCCGAACACCCCCCGATTCGGTTTGCACCAGAACCTGCGAACGGACCGAAAATTTGCACGAACGTTAGAACCCCATTGAAGTCTATGGGACTCGAACGTTCAAAATCAAAAGTGTTATTTTAAAGGCTAATTTGCATTATATTGTCCTAAAAAGGGTTTGGGGACCTGGGTCCTGCCCCAGGGGACATGTATCAATGCAAAAAAAAAGTTTTAAAAACGGACATTTTTTTCAGGAGCAGTGATTTTAATGATGCTTAAAGTGAAAAAAAAAGTGAAATATTCCTTTAAATATGGGACCTGGGGGGTGTCTATAGTATGCCTGTAAAGTGGCGCGTGTTTCCCGTGCTTAGAAAAGTCCATGCACAAAATTTTTTAAAGGAATAAAAGTCATTTAAAACTGCTTGCGGCTTTAATGTTATGTCGGGTCCCGGAAATATGGATGAAAATCAGTGAGACAAATGGCATGGGTACCCCCCACCCCTCAGTCCATTACCAGGACCTTTGGGTCCTGTATGGATATTAAGGGGAACCCCCGCACCCAAATTAAAAAAAGGAAAGGTGTGGGGCCCCCAGGCACTATATACTCTGAAAAGCAGTATACAGGCGGTGCAAACATGACAGGTACTGTAGGTTTGTTGTTAAGTTGAATCTGTTTGTAACTTTGAACTGGTACATTTTAAAGTGTGGCTCCAGCCAAAAAATCTATTTTTAAGCTGTTTGGAAAACATAGGGAAGGGTTATCACCCCTGTAACATTGGTTTTGCTGTCTGCACACCTCTTCAGAAGATTTCACCTCACTTTCTGTCCCAATGACAAATGTTTTTTGAAAATTTGGGGTTTTTCACTTCCTGTTGTCTCCTTCCATTTGCAAGTAGGAGTCCTTTGTAAGGTGGATGTTTGAAAGTAGGGGCCTGCCCTATATACTCTGCAGAAATTGGGGCCTTAGGTGTTGGTGTTGCCACAACACTGTAAGCTCTCACAGTTACTCTTAGTGGGCACAGGAACGGGCTCTGCTGTGAAATATTAGATCAAGAATTGTAATTACATGTCCCTGTTGAACAGGGTCAGAAAAATTGGGCATTTGGTGGTGGTGGTGCTGGTGCCATAACACTGTAAGTCCTCACAGTTACTCTTGGTGAGAGCTGGAACGGGCCCTGCTGTGAAATATTAGATCAAGAATTCTAGCTCCTCCCCCTCGCCCGTCCCCTATGTGACGGGGTGGGGGTTGACCTCTGCACTTCATGCTCACACACTCTCTCGCGCGGCCTCTCCTTGTGTGCCGATCGAGGAGTGTGTGTGTTTGACATCTCACGCTGCGGCGACTACGGAGCGCATCTCTCCTCCTCGCCGCTTAGCGTGCACGCATGACGTTGGCGGGGTCCCGCCCCTTTTGGCGGGTATTTCAGCCGGGAGGGAGCTTTGGGCTATTCATAGGTCATTATCACCTGGTTGGGACAGCAGTATTCATTTCCATCTCGTTTTTGACCCAGGTATGTGAGGGCTTCCCCAGGACTTGATACTTATTCATTAGTTTTTACATTTTTTATATATATTATACATGAAATTACATCTACTTAACCCCTTTTTGTATGTATTGTAGGACTCCTATGGACTTTTCATTCCTGGATATGCCCACTATACAGTCACTATACCTTATCCTGGGCCCCTTTATTTTTCTCTTCGGTCCCCCGATATATGGTCTATCCTCCTATCCTTGGCTGGCTGGTCCCTCCACCCCCCACTTAGCCTGCTTGTCCATCTGGGCGCTAGGGTGGGGGGAATGTACTAGACTGGATTTCCCCGCCTCAACCCCGGGGGAGACAAACATATCTAGGCTATGTCCATCCAAATACAGTAACAATGGGTATACACCCATTGGATACCTTACAGGTTAGTACCATTATTACATCTTTTTTCTAACTAGAGAGCCTAATACACTATATAGGTATCTGACGTAGGTAAATTTACTCATTTATTTTCCATTTTTACCTATCTTCTAGCATCCTACTCCTGATGATTGGCTTTAAACGCCATGAAACGCGTTGAGTCCATACTCAAGGGTGCCAGGTTTACAGCGTGTTTTAATATTATGAATTCATCTTATCATGTTGTTTATAATTATTTATTGTTACCAATTTTGTACATTAATTCTTCATTATTGTTGTCTGTACCAATCATGTCCTTCTATGTATAAACATTAAATATGTGACTATTGTGCATCGAATATGTTTATATCGTGCCTATATTGTACACAAGAAATATTTGGTTTTGTTCATTATAGGGACTACCCTTTGGGGATTGGTTACTACCAATAAGTTGACATTTCATTTTTGCAGAGACACACACCTCATTTAAAGTCCCATAACTGTTTCTTTTATTGCCTTTTTATAATGTCTCAGGGATGGAGGTGAGTCTCTGTTTTTCTATGTTTGGGCGGATGTGGGTCACATTTCGGTTTCTTTTATTTTTATTTTTTCAAATATATTAGGGTGGAAGACACCCATTCCGTGATGTGACCCCCTATGCCCAACATATTATTTTCAGTTAACTTCATTATCCATACATATCCATAGACCCCTATTCTAGTTCTAATATAGGTTATATTTCATTATATTATTATAATATTTTCAGCAAGACTATCCATATTTAATTCCTATGTCCATGTAATCATCTTTGGTCCAATTAGTTTTAGGCTCTCCCTCTAGGGGTTTTTACACTAGCTTGTTTTACATCCCCTAGTATGATGTCCATGGCCACGGGTGCTGTGGTCTCTCTCGGGGGTTGCGAGGTGCCTAGTTCCTCCCCCTCGCCCGTCCCCTATGTGACGGGGTGGGGGTTGACCTCTGCACCTCGACGTCATGCTCACACACTCTCTCGCGCGGCCTCTCCTTGTGTGCCGATCGAGGGGTGTGTGTGTTTGTCATCTCACGCTGCTGCGACTACGGAGCGCATCTCTCCTCCTCGCCGCTTAGCGTGCACGCATGACGTTGGCGGGGTCCCGCCCCTTTTGGCGGGTATTTCAGCCGGGAGGGAGCTTTGGGCTATTCATAGGTCATTATCACCTGGTTGGGACAGCAGTATTCATTTCCATCTCGTTTTTGACCCAGGTATGTGAGGGCTTCCCCAGGACTTGATACTTATTCATTAGTTTTTACATTTTTTATATATATTATACATGAAATTACATCTACTTAGCCCCTTTTTGTATGTATTGTAGGACTCCTATGGACTTTTCATTCCTGGATATGCCCACTATACAGTCACTATACCTTATCCTGGGCCCCTTTATTTTTCTCTTCGGTCCCCCGATATATGGTCTATCCTCCTATCCTTGGCTGGCTGGTCCCTCCACCCCCCACTTAGCCTGCTTGTCCATCTGGGCGCTAGGGTGGGGGGAATGTACTAGACTGGATTTCCCCGCCTCAACCCCGGGGGAGACAAACATATCTAGGCTATGTCCATCCAAATACAGTAACAATGGGTATACACCCATTGGATACCTTACAGGTTAGTACCATTATTACATTTTTTTTCTAACTAGAGAGCCTAATACACTATATAGGTATCTGACGTAGGTAAATTTACTCATTTATTTTCCATTTTTACCTATCTTCTAGCATCCTACTCCTGATGATTGGCTTTAAACGCCATGAAACGCGTTGAGTCCATACTCAAGGGTGCCAGGTTTACAGCGTGTTTTAATATTATGAATTCATCTTATCATGTTGTTTATAATTATTTATTGTTACCAATTTTGTACATTAATTCTTCATTATTGTTGTCTGTACCAATCATGTCCTTCTATGTATAAACATTAAATATGTGACTATTGTGCATCGAATATGTTTATATCGTGCCTATATTGTACACAAGAAATATTTGGTTTTGTTCATTATAGGGACTACCCTTTGGGGATTGGTTACTACCAATAAGTTGACATTTCATTTTTGCAGAGACATACACCTCATTTAAAGTCCCATAACTGTTTCTTTTATTGCCTTTTTATAATGTCTCAGGGATGGAGGTGAGTCTCTGTTTTTCTATATTTGGGCGGATGTGGGTCACATTTCGGTTTCTTTTATTTTTATTTTTTCAAATATATTAGGGTGGAAGACACCCATTCCGTGATGTGACCCCCTATGCCCAACATATTATTTTCAGTTATATTCATTATCCATACATATCCATAGACCCCTATTCTAGTTCTAATATAGGTTATATTTCATTATATTATTATAATATTTTCAGCAAGACTATCCATATTTAATTCCTATGTCCATGTAATCATCTTTGGTCCAATTAGTTTTAGGCTCTCCCTCTAGGGGTTTTTACACTAGCTTGTTTTACATCCCCTAGTATGATGTCCATGGCCACGGGTGCTGTGGTCTTGCTCCGGGGTTGCGAGGTGCCTAGTTCCTCCCCCTCGCCCGTCCCCTATGTGACGGGGTGGGGGTTGACCTCTGCACCTCGACGTCATGCTCACACACTCTCTCGCGCGGCCTCTCCTTGTGTGCCGATCGAGGGGTGTGTGTGTTTGTCATCTCACGCTGCGGCAACTACGGAGCGCATCTCTCCTCCTCGCCGCTTAGCGTGCACGCATGACGTTGGCGGGGTCCCGCCCCTTTTGGCGGGTATTTCAGCCGGGAGGGAGCTTTGGGCTATTCATAGGTCATTATCACCTGGTTGGGACAGCAGTATTCATTTCCATCTCGTTTTTGACCCAGGTATGTGAGGGCTTCCCCAGGACTTGATACTTATTCATTAGTTTTTACATTTTTTATATATATTATACATGAAATTACATCTACTTAACCCCTTTTTGTATGTATTGTAGGACTCCTATGGACTTTTCATTCCTGGATATGCCCACTATACAGTCACTATACCTTATCCTGGGCCCCTTTATTTTTCTCTTCGGTCCCCCGATATATGGTCTATCCTCCTATCCTTGGCTGGCTGGTCCCTCCACCCCCCACTTAGCCTGCTTGTCCATCTGGGCGCTAGGGTGGGGGGAATGTACTAGACTGGATTTCCCCGCCTCAACCCCGGGGGAGACAAACATATCTAGGCTATGTCCATCCAAATACAGTAACAATGGGTATACACCCATTGGATACCTTACAGGTTAGTACC
This sequence comes from Aquarana catesbeiana, assembly GCF_042186555.1. NCBI lineage: Eukaryota > Metazoa > Chordata > Amphibia > Anura > Ranidae > Aquarana > Aquarana catesbeiana. The sequence continues at coordinate 141,295,513 of NC_133336.1, read as the reverse complement.
ATTATTACATCTTTTTTCTAACTAGAGAGCCTAATACACTATATAGGTATCTGACGTAGGTAAATTTACTCATTTATTTTCCATTTTTACCTATCTTCTAGCATCCTACTCCTGATGATTGGCTTTAAACGCCATGAAACGCGTTGAGTCCATACTCAAGGGCGCCAGGTTTACAGCGTGTTTTAATATTATGAATTCATCTTATCATGTTGTTTATAATTATTTATTGTTACCAATTTTGTACATTAATTCTTCATTATTGTTGTCTGTACCAATCATGTCCTTCTATGTATAAACATTAAATATGTGACTATTGTGCATCGAATATGTTTATATCGTGCCTATATTGTACACAAGAAATATTTGGTTTTGTTCATTATAGGGACTACCCTTTGGGGATTGGTTACTACCAATAAGTTGACATTTCATTTTTGCAGAGACACACACCTCATTTAAAGTCCCATAACTGTTTCTTTTATTGCCTTTTTATAATGTCTCAGGGATGGAGGTGAGTCTCTGTTTTTCTATGTTTGGGCGGATGTGGGTCACATTTCGGTTTCTTTTATTTTTATTTTTTCAAATATATTAGGGTGGAAGACACCCATTCCGTGATGTGACCCCCTATGCCCAACATATTATTTTCAGTTATATTCATTATCCATACATATCCATAGACCCCTATTCTAGTTCTAATATAGGTTATATTTCATTATATTATTATAATATTTTCAGCAAGACTATCCATATTTAATTCCTATGTCCATGTAATCATCTTTGGTCCAATTAGTTTTAGGCTCTCCCTCTAGGGGTTTTTACACTAGCTTGTTTTACATCCCCTAGTATGATGTCCATGGCCACGGGTGCTGTGGTCTCGCTCCGGGGTTGCGAGGTGCCTAGTTCCTCCCCCTCGCCCGTCCCCTATGTGACGGGGTGGGGGTTGACCTCTGCACCTCGACGTCATGCTCACACACTCTCTCGCGCGGCCTCTCCTTGTGTGCCGATCGAGGGGTGTGTGTGTTTGTCATCTCACGCTGCGGCGACTACGGAGCGCATCTCTCCTCCTCGCCGCTTAGCGTGCACGCATGACGTTGGCGGGGTCCCGCCCCTTTTGGCGGGTATTTCAGCCGGGAGGGAGCTTTGGGCTATTCATAGGTCATTATCACCTGGTTGGGACAGCAGTATTCATTTCCATCTCGTTTTTGACCCAGGTATGTGAGGGCTTCCCCAGGACTTGATACTTATTCATTAGTTTTTACATTTTTTATATATATTATACATGAAATTACATCTACTTAGCCCCTTTTTGTATGTATTGTAGGACTCCTATGGACTTTTCATTCCTGGATATGCCCACTATACAGTCACTATACCTTATCCTGGGCCCCTTTATTTTTCTCTTCGGTCCCCCGATATATGGTCTATCCTCCTATCCTTGGCTGGCTGGTCCCTCCACCCCCCACTTAGCCTGCTTGTCCATCTGGGCACTAGGGTGGGGGGAATGTACTAGACTGGATTTCCCCGCCTCAACCCCGGGGGAGACAAACATATCTAGGCTATGTCCATCCAAATACAGTAACAATGGGTATACACCCATTGGATACCTTACAGGTTAGTACCATTATTACATCTTTTTTCTAACTAGAGAGCCTAATACACTATATAGGTATCTGACGTAGGTAAATTTACTCATTTATTTTCCATTTTTACCTATCTTCAAGCATCCTTCTCCTGATGATTGGCTTTAAACGCCATGAAACGCGTTGAGTCCATACTCAAGGGTGCCAGGTTTACAGCGTGTTTTAATATTATGAATTCATCTTATCATGTTGTTTATAATTATTTATTGTTACCAATTTTGTACATTAATTCTTCATTATTGTTGTCTGTACCAATCATGTCCTTCTATGTATAAACATTAAATATGTGACTATTGTGCATCGAATATGTTTATATCGTGCCTATATTGTACACAAGAAATATTTGGTTTTGTTCATTATAGGGACTACCCTTTGGGGATTGGTTACTACCAATAAGTTGACATTTCATTTTTGCAGAGACATACACCTCATTTAAAGTCCCATAACTGTTTCTTTTATTGCCTTTAGATCAAGAATTGTAATTACATGCACCTGTTGAACAGGGGCAGAAAAATTGGGCCTTAGGCACTGGTGCCACAACACTGCAACCCTTCACAGATACTCTAGTTGGAGCGCACGAATTAGCCCTCCTGCAAAATATTGCATCAAAAATTGTAATTACACGCCCCTGTTAAACAGGGGCTGAAAAATTGGGGCTTAGGCACTGGTGCTGGTGCCACAACACTGCAACCCCTCACAGATACTCTAGTTGGAGCACAGGAACAAGCCCTGCTGCAAAGTATTGCATCAAAAATTGTAATTACACGCCCCTGTTAAACAGGGGCTGAAAAATTGGGCCTTAGGCACTGCTGCTGGTGCCACAACACTGCAAGCTCTCACAAATACTCTAGTTGAGTGCAGCAACGAACCCTCCTTGCAAAATATTGCATCAAAAATTGTAATTACACGCCCCTGTTAAACGGGGGCTGAAAAATTGGGCCTTAGCCACTGGTGGCGGCGCCCAGAACCAAAAATATTCTAGCTATCAGCATGATCATTGAGGAGGAAGAGGATAGTCACTCAGCATAACAGGATAGTTACTCAGCATCAGCATAGGCAGTAGGGATGAGCCGAACACCCCCCTGTTCGGTTCGCAGCAGAACTTGCGAACAGGCAAAAAATGTTTTCGAACACGCGAACACCATTAAAGTCTATGGGACACGAACATGAATAATCAAAAGTGCTAATTTTAAAGGCTTATATGCAAGTTATTGTCATAAAAAGTGTTTGGGGACCTGGGTCCTGCCCCAGGGGACAAGGATCAATGCAAAAAAAAGATTTAAAAACTGCAGTTTTTTCGGGAGCAGTGATTTTAATAATGCTTAAAGTGAAACAATAAAAGTGTAATATCCCTTTAAATTTCGTACCTGGGGGGGTGTCTATAGTATGCCTGTAAAGGAGTGCATGTTTCCTGTGTTTAGAACAGTCTAACAGCAAAATGACATTTCAAAGTAAAAAAAGTCATTTAAAACTACTTGCGGCTATTAATGTATTGCCGGTCCGACAATACACATAAAAGTTCATTGATAAAAACGGCATGGGAATTCCCCACAGGGGAACCCCGAACCAAAATTAAAAAAAAAAAATGACGTGGGGGTCCCCCTTTAAAATCTATACCAGACCCTTCAGGTCTGGTGTGGATTTTAAGGGGAACCCCACACCAAAATTTAAAAAAAAAACGGTGTGGGGTCCCCCCAAAAATCCATACCAGACCCTTATCACAACCTGGCAGGCCGCAGGAAAAGAGGGGGGATGAGAGAGCGCCCCCCCTCCTGAACCGTACCTGGCCACATGCCCTCAACATTGGTAGGGTGCTTTGGGGTAGCCCCCCAAAACACCTTGTCCCCATGTTGATGGGGACAAGGGCCTCATCCCCACAACCCTTGCCCGGTGGTTGTGGGGGTCTGCGGGCGGGGGCTTATCGGAATCTGGAAGCCCCCTTTAACAAGGGGACCCCCCAGATCCCGGCCCTCCTCCCTGTGTGAAATGGTAAGGGGGTACAAAAGTACCCCTACCATTTCACAAAAAAACTGTCAAATGTTAAAAATGACAAGAGACAGTTTTTGACAATTCCATTTAAATGCTTCTTCTTTCTTCTATCTTCTGTCTTCTTTCTTCTACCTTCTATCTTCCTTTGGTTTCTTACTCCATCTTCTTCTTCTTCTGGTTCTTCCTCCGGTGTTCTCGTCCGGCATCTCCTCCGCGGCATCTTCTTATCTTATTCTCCTCAGGCCGCTCCGCATCCATGATGGCATGGATGGAGGCTCCCGCTGTGTGATGCTTCTCTCTTCCTCTTTTTCTTCATCTTTTCCTCTTCATCTTCTTCTCTTCATCTTCTTGTCTTCATCTTCTTTTCAGGCCGCTCCGCATCCATGATGGCATGGAGGGAGGCTCCCGCTGTGTGAGGCTTCTCCTCTTCTGACGGTTCTTAAATAACGGGGGGGTCTGACGCACGGGGACTTGACGGGGACTTCCTTGTGGAATTCCCCGTGACGTCAGAGGGGGCGGGTCACCCGTTATGTAACCCCGCCCCTTCTGATGTCACGGGGAATGCCACAGGAAAGTCCCCGTCAAGTCCCCGTGCATCAGAGGCGGGCGGGGTCACCGGGTGGCCCGGCTCCCACTGTTATTTAAGAACCGTCAGAAGAGGAGAAGCGTCACACAGCGGGAGCCTCCCATCATGCCATCATGTATGCGGAGCGGGCCAAGGAGAAGAAGGGAAGAAGACGCCGTGGAGGAAGATGCCGGACGAGAACACCGGAGGAAGAATCAGAAGAACCAGAAGAAGAAGAAGATAGAGGAAGAAACCGAAGGAAGATAGAAGATAGAAGAAAGAATATAGAAGATAGAAGAAAGAAGAATCATTTAAATAAAGGAATTGTCAAAAACTGTCTCTTGTCATTTTTAACATTTTTGACAGTTTTTTTGTGAAATGGTAGGGGTACTTTTGTACCCCCTTACCATTTCACACAGGGGGGAGGGCCGGGATCTGGGGGTCCCCTTGTTAAAGGGGGCTTCTAGATTCCGATAAGCCCCCTGCCCGCAGACCCCCACAACCACTGGGCAAGGGTTGTGGGAATGAGGCCCTTGTCCCCATCAACATGGGGACAAGGTGTTTTGGGGGGCTACCCCAAAGCACCCTCCCAATGTTAAGGGCATGTGGCCTGGTACGATTCAGGAGGGGGGGCGCTCTCTCATCCCTCCTCTTTTCCTGCGGCCTGCCAGGTTGTGTTCTCGGATAAGGGTCTGGTATGGATTTTTGGGGGGACCCCACGCCATTTTATTTTTAAATTTTGGCCGGGGTTCCCCTTAATATCCATACCAGACCTGAAGGGCCTGGTATGGAATTTAGAGCGACCCCCCACGTCATTTTTTTTTTAAATTTCGGTTCGGGGGTTTCCCTGTGGGGAATTCCAATGCCGTTTTTATCAATGAACTTTTATGTGTATTGTCAAACCGGCAATTCATTAATAGCCGTGAGTAGTTTTAAATGACTTTTTTTCCTTTGAAATGTCATTTTGCTGTTAGACTGTTCTAAACACGGGAAACACCCGCCCCTTTACAGGCATACTATAGACACCCCCCAGGTACGAAATTTAAAGGAATATTACACTTTTATTGTTTCACTTTAAGCATTATTAAAATCACTGCTCCCGAAAAAACGTCAGTTTTTAAAACTTTTTTTGCATTGATCCATGTCCCCTGGGGCAAAACCCAGGTCCCCAAACACTTTTTATGACAACAACTTGCATATAAGCCTTTAAAATTAGCACTTTTGATTATTCATGTTCGTGTCCCATAGACTTTAACGGTGTTCGCGTGTTCGAACAAATTTTTTGCCTGTTCGCAAGTTCTGGTGCAAACCGAACAGGGGGGTGTTCGGCTCATCCCTACTCATGGCCAAAACATCTCCCACTTGGGCACCACATGCTTGACCAGACATATGTTGACCTGCCATGCAGTTTGTTGGCAAGCGTACCTAAAAGACCCACAGCAAAGAACAAAGAAGACCTCTCCTTGCTCCTCATCAGCTGGGATCTCCAACCCCACTATACCTTCAGTCCTCTCTGAGACCTGCACTGAGAGGAATGAAGGTTTAGAATTAGGTGTGTCACAGCCAAGTACTTGGGGGTAATCTGCTATCGGTACACCCATGTCAGATTGTACCAGGCAAATTTCCCTGCCCCAGCTGCTGCTCCGCCGAAAGAAGTTCGCTCCCAGCCATCCACATGCCCAATGGTTGAATGCTAGCTTGGCTAAATTGCTAGCACTTCAACTGCTGCCTTTTCAGTTGGTAGACTCTGCCCCCTTCCGTGAGTTTGTGGAATGTGTGGTTCCTCAGTGGTAGGTTCCCAAACGCCACTTTTTCTCACCGAAGGCGATTCCGGCTCTCTACCGGCATGTGGAAGGCAATGTCTTGGCCTCGCTGGACAGGGCGGTCAGCGGTAAGGTGCATATCACTGCTGACTCATGGTCCAGCAGGCATGGACAGGGACGTTACCTATCTTTCACCGCGCATTGGGTGACTCTTCTGGTAGCTGGGAAGGATGCAGGACAAGGTGCAGTAGTGTTGGAGGTTGTTCTGCCACCACGCCTCAAAATACTACTAGTGGTGATTCTGCCACACCTCTCTCCTCCACCCCCTCCTCTTCTTCCTCCATGGCCTCTTCCTGTGCTGATTTGACTTCGAAAACCAGCGGTGCTCCATAGGCATTCAAGGGGCTACACTAGCACGCAGGCCAAAAGATGCCATGCGGTAGACAAGTGCATTCCGTTTCGTTCCGAATCGAAATCCGGATGAATTTTTCATTATTCGGAAATTCGTATGCATCCGAATTTCCGAAATTACAAAAATAACGAATTTAAACGAATCTGGAAAAAAACGATCGAATTCGAAAACAAATTTGAATCAAATTCGAAAACAAATTCGATTCAAATTCGAAAAAAATAGAAAACGATTTTCTAAAAAATACATTGACATAGAATATAACATAATAAAGCAATATAATATATAGATATAGATATCTATCTATCTATATATCTATATATATAGGTATATATAATTTTTTTATTATTCTGTTCTATTGTTTTTCTGTGCTTTTCTTTTCTATTCTTTTCTATTCTATAAGTCTTTTCTATTCAAATTCATTCTATACGAAATTCGAATTTCGGAACATGGCTTCTGAAGTTCGAATTTCATATAGAATGAGTTTGAATTTGAATAGAAAAGATTAGAATAGAAAATAATAGAAAATAATAGACTAGAAAAACAATAGAACAGAATAAAAAAAATTTCTATTCTGTTCTATTGTTTTTCTAAGCTATTCTTTTCTATAATTTTCTATTCTATTCTAATCTTTTCTATTCAAATTTGATTTCAGTCTATATGAAATTCGAATTTCGGAAGATGGCTTCTGAAATTTGAATTTCGCATAGAATGAATTTGAATTTGAATAGAAAAGATTAGAATAGAAAATAATAGAAAAGAATAGACTAAAAAACAATAGAACAGGACAGAATATAATATAATATATATAGTTTATTTTATTCTGTTCTATTGTTTTTCTAGTCTATTCTTTTCTATACTGTTCTAATGTTTTCTATTCAAATTCATTTTATACGAAATTCGAATTTCGGAAGATGTGTGTGTGTGTGTGTGTGTGTGTGTGTGTGTGTGTGTGTGTGTGTGTATATATATATATATATATATATATATATATATATATATATATATATGTGTATATTTTATATTATATTTTTCTGTTCTATTGTTTTTCTATTCTATTCTAATCTTTCTATTTGAATTCAAATTCATTCTATACGAAATTCGAATTTATATAGATATATATAATATATATATGTTTTCTATGCTGGTCTATTGTTTTTATATGCTATTATTCTCTATTATTTTCTATTTTATTCTAATCTTTTTTATTTGAATGCAAATTCATTCTATACAAAATTCGAATTTCAGAAAATGGTTTTATAGAAATAGAATGAAATTGAATTCTAATAGAAAAGACTAGAATAGAAAAAACAATAGAATGGAAAAAATATAATATATATATTGGAATATATATATATATAAAACCATCTTCCGAAATTGAAATTTGGTACAGAATGAATTTCAATTCGAATAGAAAAGATTAGAATAGAATAGAAAATAATAGACAAGAATAGCATAGAAAAAGAATAGAAGAAAATATAATATATTCTATTCTAATCCTTTCTATTCTAATTCATTCTGTACCAAATTCCAATTTCAGAAGATGGTTATATATATAGATATCGATATCTATATATATATCTATATATAGATATCTATATATAGATATATAGATATAGATATATATCTATAGATAGATATATATCTATAGATATATATATATATATTATTTTTTTCTATTCTGTTCCATTGTTTTTCTATGCTATTCTTTTCTATTCTATTCTAAGCTTTTCTATTCGAATTTGAATTCATTCTATATGAAATTCGAGTTTCGGAAGATGGTTATATATATATATATATATATATATATTTTTTTTTTTGTTCTATTGTTCTATTGTTTTTCTATCCTATTCTAATCTTTTCTATTTGAATTCAAATTCATTCTATACGAAATTCGAATTTTGGAAGATATAGTATATTTTTTCTATGCTGGTCTATTGTTTTTCTTTGCTATTATTTTCTATTATTCTCTATTTTATTCTAATCTTTTCTATTTGAATGCGAATTCATTCTATATGAAATTCGAATTTTGGAAAATGGTTATATACAAATAGAATGAAATTGAATTCTAATAGAAAAAAATAGAATAGAAAAAACAATAGAATGGAAAAAATATAATATATATATTGGAATATATATATATATAAAACCATCTTCCAAAATTGAAATTTGGTACAGAATGAATTTGAATTTGAATAGAAAAGATTATAATAGAATAGAAAATAATAGACAAGAATAGCATAGAAAAACAATAGAACAGAGTAGAAAAAAATATAATATATTCTATTCTAATCTTTTCTATTCAAATTCATTCTGTGCCAAATTCCAATTTCGGAAGATGGTTATATATATATATATATATATATATATATATATATAAATAATATATTTTTTCCTATTCTGTTCTATTGTTTTTTCTATTCTAGTCTTTTCTATTAGAGTTCTATTTCATTCTATTCCATATTCTGAAATTCGAATTTCGTATAAAATTAATTCGAATTTGAATAGAAAAGATTAGAATGTGGTAGAAAAGAATAGACTAGAAAAACAATTGAACAGAATAGAATAAAATATAATATATATATATATATATATATATATATATATATATATATATATATATATATATATTATATTGTATTTTGTTCTGTTTTATTGTTTTTCTGGTCTATGCTTTTCTATTATTTTCTATTCTAATCTTTTCTATTCAAATTCATTCTATACAAAATTTGAATTTCAGAAGCCATCTTCCAAAATTCGAATTTCGTAAAGAATGAATTCAAATTCGAGTAGAAAAGTTTAGAATAGATTAGAAAAGAAAAGAAAAAAATAGCATAGAAAAACAATAGAAGAGAATAAAAAATAATATATATATATATTATATTTTATAATACTATATTTTATTCTATTCTATTGTTTTTCTAGTCTATTCTTTTCTATTCTTTTCTATTCAAAACAGAAAAAAAAATTATATATATATATATATATATATATATATATATATATATATATATATATATATATATATATATATATATATATATATATATATCTCCATATAGACCTCCAAAATGAATTTAACCTGCCAAAGAACCACCTAATCTGTAACAGGCCCACCAGGTGGAACTCAACGTTGGCCATGCTGCAGCGGCTGCATACGCAGCAGAGGGCCATCAAGGAGTACCTGTGTGACTATGGCACCAGGACAGGGTCAGGGGAGCTTGTTTTTTTTTCCCCACGCCAGTGGGCCATGATCAGGGATGCATGCACTGTCCTGTCACCATTTGAGGAGGCCACAAGAATGGTGAGCAGTGACAGTGCATGCATCAGTGACACTGTCCCCCTTGTCCACCTGTTGGAGCACACGCTGCGTGTAATAATGGACAGGGCACTTGAGGCAGAACAGAAGCAGGAAGAGGAGGACTTCCTTAGCTCTCAAGGCCCCCTTTATCCAGACAGTGTTCCTGCGTGCCCGCCGATCACACAGGAAGTGGACGAGGAGTAGGAGGAGGAGGAGGAAGAGGAGGATTGTGTCAGCATGGAGGTGGAGCCTGGCACTCAGCATCAGCAGCAGTCTGTAAGGGATCATTACCAGTCCCAAGAAACACATGGACTTGTACGTGGCTGGGAGGAGGTGGCTGCGGATCATGTCGTCCTTAATGACCCAGAGGACTCTGGACTGAATGCCTCAGCAAACCTACGCTGCATGGCCTCCCTGATCCTGCAAAGCCTGCGGAAGGATTCTTGTATTCGTGGTGTCAAGGAGAGGGATCAATACTGGCTGGCAACCCTCCTTGATCCACGTTACAAGGGTAAGGTTGCGGACCTTATCTTGCCATCGCAGAGGGAGCAGAGGATGAAACATCTTCGGGAGGCCTTGCAGAAACGTCTGTGCAACGCATTCTCAGAGACTGAGAGGTTACAAACTCCTGTTCCTGGACAGCGTGTTGCTGAGGCTTCGGTCAGTCAGAGAAGGAGCGGTGGAGAAGGTAACCATCTGACCGATGCGTTCAGACAATCTTTTAGTCTGCAGCCCCAAGGTATGATTGGTTCCAGCAACCATTGCCAGCATCTGTTTTACATGGTACAGGAATACCTAGGGGCAAGATCTGACTTGGACACCTTTCCCACCGAAAATCCTCTGGGTTACTGGGTCTTGAGGATGGATCACTGGCCAGAGCTTGCACAGTATGCAATTGAGCTACTGGCCTGTCCTGCATCCAGCGTTCTTTCGGAACGCACATTCAGTGCTGCTGGAGGTTTTGTAACTGATCACAGGGTGCGCCTGTCCACCGACTCGGTCGATCGACTGACCTTCATAAAAATGAATCAGTCTTGAATCACCACCAGCTACCAAGCACCTAATGCTGATGTAACCAAATATTTTTTTTTTTAAATGTATGATCCCTTCAAGACTACCTATGCTGATCCTGTTATGCTGAGTGACTATCCTCTTCCTCCTCAATGATCATTCTGACAGCTTGTAAGAATATTTTTGGTTCTGGGCACCACCACCAGTGGCTAAGGCCCAATTTTTCAGCCCCTGTTTAACAGGGGCGTGTAATTACAATTTTTGATGCAATATTTTGCAAGGAGGGTTCGTTGCTGCACTCAACTAGAGTATTTGTGAGGGGTTGCAGTGTTATGGCACCAGCACCAGTGCCTAAGGCCCACTTTTTCAGCCCCTGTCTAACAGGGGCGTGTAATTACAATTTTTGATGCAATACTTTGCAGCAGGGCTTGTTCCTGTGCTCCAACTAGAGTATCTGTGAGGGGTTGCAGTGTTGTGGCACCAGCACCAGTGCCCTAAAGCCCAATTTTTCAGCCCCTGTTCAACAGGGACATGTAATTACAATTCTTGATCTAATATTTCACAGCAGGGTCCGTTTCTGCGCCCACCAAGAGTAACTGTGAGGACTTACAGTGTTGTGGCACCAGCAGCACCACCACCAAAGGCCCAATTTTTCTGCCCCTGTTCAACAGGTGCATATAATTACAATTCTTGATCTAATATTTCACAGCAGGGCCCATTCCAGCTCCCACCAAGAGTAACTGTGAGGACTTACAGTGTTGTGGTAACACCACTACCAGAGGCCCATTTTTTTCTTCCCCTGTTCAACAGGGGCATGTAACTACAATTCCTGATCTAATATTTCACAGCAGGGCCTGTTTCTGCTCCCACCAAGAGTAACTGTGAGGACTTATAGTGTTGTGGCAACACCAACACCTAAGGCCCCAATTTCTGCAGAGTATATAGGGCAGGCCCCTACTTTCAAACATCCAACTTACAAACGACTCCTACTTGCAAACAGAAGGAGACAACAGGAAGTGAGATGAAATCTACCCCTAGGAAGGGAAATTCTCTCCTTAATATGGGAAAAACATGTCTCCTTTCCACTGATGCTTTATCACCAATCCTTGTTTCACTAAAAACCCCAAATTGTCAAAAAACATTTGTCATTGGGACAGAAAGTGAGGTAAAATCTTCTGAAGAGGTGCACAGACAGCAAAACAAATGTCACAGTGGTGATAACCCTTCCCTATGTTTTCCAAAAAGCTTAAAATAGATTTTTTGGCTGGAGCTAAACACATTAAAAATGTACCAGTTCAAAATTACAAACAGATTCTACTTAACAACAAACCTACAGTCCTTGTCTTGTTTGCACCGCCTGTATACTGCTGTTCAGAGTATATAGGGCCTGGGGGCCCCACACCTTTCCTTTTTTTAATTTGGGTGCGGGGTTCCCCTTAATATCCATACAAGACCCAAAGGGCCTGGTAATGGACTGGGGGGTACCCATGCCGTTTGTCTCACTGATTTTCATCCATATTGCCAGGACCCGACATTACATTAAAGCCGCAAGCAGTTTTAAATGA